>NC_087263.1:10510000-10540000 GCF_037042905.1 Lytechinus pictus | reverse complement strand
TACTACTACAACTTCTACTCCTATTACTACTACTACTACTACTACTACTACCACTACTACTTCTACTCCTATTACTACTACTACTACTTCTTCTACTCCTATTACTGCTACTACTGCTGCTGCTACTACTACTACTACTACTACTACTACTACTTCTACTACTTCTACTCCTATTACTACTACTTCTTCTACTCCTATTACTACTACTACTACTACTACTTCTACTCATTACTACTACTACTATTACTACTACTACTACTTCTACTCCTATTACTACTACTACTACTACTACCACTACTACTTCTACTCCTATTCCTTCTCACTCTCATTCACTCTCACCGTCTTTCTTCCGTTTTCCTCTTTGACTGGGTGGGACCAATCAGGACCCCCCCCCCCTGTTTTCGACCCTCGTTGTAGTATATTACTCACGGTTTACCCTTGTCCCTCTAAAACCCCTCCAATTTTTCGTGTTTTTTTTTGCCATCTTGTCAGTATAAATTATAATCAAATGTCAATGAGAGGTACACCCCATACGCATTTCCCTTTCTTCTAGCATTCTCACAATCCCCCTTTTTAAAAGTCCCCCAAAATTCAGATTTCCTCTTTTTTTTTCTTTTTGATGAAATACAAGTTAGCTACATTTTTCCTCGAAATACAAGAGGTAATTTTTCAGAGAATTGAACCTAGGTACCTTGATGGTGGTGATCCTCACATAGGCCTACCCTTCTTATCATCGGAAAACAGCCCTCTTTTCCTTCAATAAAATTCGTTATTCGTAACACCGCATTCGTCTACTTTTTCTTCATGTTTGTAACTATTTGAAAAAGACCTTGGAATATTCATGTTCCTTTCTTTCATTTGTAATTGGAATAATTGTTTTACTTCCTCTCTTTTAAGAAAAACACGTCCGAGAATCTATAAAATGAATTTGTCTCAATAAGTTTTTCCTTCGGTTTCAAAAATGATAATCAATTTCTTTCCTGATACATACATGTATATCGAGAAATATGCCTTCAACCACGCCTATATTTTTCAGACCTTTTTTTCGTAACTCCCCTTGCCCATGATTTTTGTCGTGGCCTTTTCAAAATCGTATCTAAGAAATCACTTTGAACACAAACCACATTTATGCGTCATCATTTTCTTGTAGTCACTGTTACCATGGTAACTATAGACCTGATCACCCAGATCTATACACTCCTGGAAAGAACACAGTGTCACACAGTGTGATCACAGTGTGTTCACAAAGTGGACTATGTGAAACATATTATTCATACTGTTAAAATGCTCAAATTCAACAGTGTGGATATATTTTCACACTGTGTTCACCTCGACAGTGTGACTGTTCACGGCGTGTGCAAATGGTGGACTATGTGAATATGTGATTCACACTGTTGAAATGCTCAAATTTAACAGTGTGAAGGTTATTTCACATTGTGTTTCACACTGTGAACATACTGTGGCACACACTGTGAGACACTGTGTTCTTCCCAGTAGGGAAGGGCCGTTGATATTTAGTTAAAAAGAAAAGTCTGCCGAATAATGTAAATTCTTGCATGGAGGATCAATGCCCTCTTTCCAAATTCGAATCTGAGCTGAGTCCTCGGACCAGTCAGCCAGTGGCATACTGATGGGGGGAGGGTTTGGGTATTCATGGACCCCAAACTTTTCAGGACAAAAAAAAGAAAATAAATGAAAGGAAATGAGTGATATGATGTTGTTTTCTGAGTATGTACATCAAAATCTATTACAAAATTAGATTTTCGTATTAAAAAGCTTTGATCGGTCGCTTCACTCGCTCGTATCCTTTGATATGCCATGCCTGGCCACCTAATCTTTTGTGGGTCCATCACGCTACTGCTTCGTACCGTATGGTTTCTTGATGGAAGCGAGAAGAGCATAATTACTAATAGCATGAATAGCATATTACGCTTTGCATGGCCTGCTGAAAAAGCAATTCATTACTGATGTAATTAACCCAGGGAAATGTAGTTTAAAAAATAATCAATACTATCACAAATATAATTTTTCAAAAAGGAGTCTAGAGATTATATATATCTATATCTGTTAAGTTATAGTTATACATGCCTATTCATTTTGTAGTATCAGTACACGGTTGAGATTTAAATCAATGAATAAGTTTGGGGTATATCATGGTATATTATGAATAACAGCAAATCAATATAAAACGAAGGGGGGATTAATAATTTTGTATATTGCAATTGCAATACTTTGGGATATTGTTTTTGTTGTGATATTTATTCAGCTATTAACTATCAATTTAGATGCTTCAATGCTTCTATCTAAATTACATATTATAATTTGTCTACAAAATGCACCATATTTTGTATATATCTTTATATGTTAATTATCATTGATGTTTTTTAATATAATTGCAATGACACTGATTTGTATCTTAGATATTTGTTATAATGTATGAAAATGATTTGTATCAATATTTGTCATTTCTGTTGGAAATAAATCTGAATCTGAATGAATAAAGTTCTTACATCATTTGATGTAAAGAAGAAAAAGAAAAGGTAAAGAATCTTCATTATCATAAAATCGTGTATTGCGTGGATGGACGGAACGCATCGGGCCTCAGTTTCCTTTGGCTGACGTCATTACAAATTACGTCATTACACCGCAAGATTCTTGCATAACCTAGGCCCCCAAATTTGCAGGTGTCTCCTTGCAAGTCATCAGCCACAACTGTTCTCCTTGTTAAAGATGACTGACGTGTTCAAGGGGCTCCTGGTTCTTCAAGAAGTGAAAAAAATAAAAGGGGAATATGAAGAAAATTATTGTATTTTTAAAGAAGAGAAGAGAGCATAATGTCAAAACGTAAAATATACACTCTAAAAAACGAAGAGCTAATTTAGCTCTTAGTTGCTTAAAGAGCGTGAATACAGTGACTGCACTTCGGAGTGCTGATTTTTCTCGTTCAAATGTTCAAGTTTGAACTAGACAAATCAGCACTCCGAAGTGCAGTCACTACACACGCTCTTTAAGAGCTAAATTAGCTCTTCGTTTTTTAGAGTGTATACCCTAGCTTTAATACAATTGAGAAATGAAAATGACATCCAATAAGAGCTGTCTTGACCCCCCCCCCCCCCCAACAAAATATAATAGAAGAGAAAAGGGGAAATTAGGAGTAAAGGAAAAGACAGAGATAAAGAGTTTCAAAAGAGGGAAGCGTTGAACTATATACAGTATTACCCCTGATATGCATTTTGGGAAAAAAGTGGAGTCCACTTTGTCTCTTCCCCCCCCCCCTCCGAAGTTGTTCAACTGTAAACAGAAAAGTGAAAAAGTGGAATAAAAAGAAGAGAGACAAATGAAGATTGTTAAAATGGAAAGCATTGATCTATAAAATTACTCATGGTATTCAATTTAGTCCAAATCAAAATTTAAGAGGAAAAAACGGAATAACAAAGAAACTAGGAGAAAGAGTAATATAAAAAGGAAAGTATGAAATTATATATTACCCCTTTAAATTAATTGAGAGAAAAATGACGTCTACATTGTGCTGTCTTGTCCACTATCAAATAATAAGAGAATTGAACAGGGGAAAATGTGTAATAAAAAGAAAAGAGAAAGAAGATGAATATCAAAAGGTGGATTCGATTGTCATTCGATGGAGAAAAAGTGCATTCAACTTTTGATGCCCCTCCCCCTGACAAATACACTCCTGTATCGCCACTGGAAAAGTTTAAGTGCCTCCTAAGTCTTGGCAACTGCCTCGTCTTAATTTACCTGTCAATTTTGGTGAGATTTTATCATCTTCTGATCTTGATGATATTAGAAAGATAAGACTTTCCAAGGCACTTCATCAAAGAGGCCAGCTCTAACCAAATTATGTACTTTTCAATAACGAAATAGGACATGAGGTCCCCAAGAAGGGGGATGATGATGTCCCAGATTCTTATAAACCCACCACCTATTTATTTTCATCTCTTCATTTGTTATGTGCCTGGTTTGATCTCCTCAATCCTTGGCAATGATTCCTTTTCGGAGAGAGGTTTCTGGTATAAAATATGTGGGTGCGTCGTGGTCTAGTTACTCTAGTGGTTCTGACTCTCGCCTTTTAAACAGAGGGTCGTGGGTTCGATTCCTAGCCATGGCGTGTTTTCCTTCAGCAAGAAATTTATCCACACTGTGATGCACTAGACCCAGGTGAGGTAAATGGCTACCGGCAGGAAGTAATTCCTCAAAAAGCTGTGCGCACCAGAATCGGTAGACTAGCTTAGCCGGGGTAATATAGGAGCGCCTTGAGCACCTAGCAAGGTGGATACGTGCGCTATACAAATCCTATATTATCATTATTATTATTAAAATACTATTTCTAAAGTTGAAATATTTTAGCAAAAAAAAAAATTAGCACCGTGGAACCCCCGATCCTCTTCTACTGGTAATCAACATTGGAAAACAGTCTTGGAAACACGACATTCCCTGCTTGAAAGAAAACAGTGTCACGGAAGATTTTACTGAAGAAAAAAAAAGGATTTTACAGAAAGAAATAACCAAATCATTCTGTCAATTGTTATAACAGGAATTTTTTTTTTTGCGATTTTCGACAGTTTTGAAATAGGGGAAAAGAGTTTGAGTACAATATATACGTAAGGTTACATACACCAAATACCAATTTTCTGTAATTTTACACAAATGCATGTGATATTGCACAGTGCAGTAAGATTACAGATGTTCTCGAGACTCTGCTGCAGGAATTTTTGTTTTTTAAGTCAAAGTTTTATAACAGTGTATAGTTGCTCTTAGCTTACGAACAGCATTATGACATACCCACCAGGCTCTACACTAGAGTTCATATTATATATTCACATTGTATTGACATATTGTACTATGCGTAAGAGTGATTCGCACTGTAAAACTATTGATATTACCTACTGGACAGAACAGTGTCCACAGTGTGTGTCTCAGTGTGTGTCACAGTGTGGAACACATTGTGAAATCACCTTCACACTGTTAAATTTGAGCATTTCAACGGTGGTCAATCATGTAAACACGCTGTGATTAGTCACACTGTCGAGGTGTCCACAGTGTGAACATATTTTAACACTGTTGAATATGAGCATTTTAACAGTGTGAATAATATTTTCACATAGTTCACAATGTAAACACACTAGGATCACACTGTATGATACTGTGGTCTTTCCAACATGGATATCGGACAGGGTGAGGGTGGGTGAGGGTGTGTGTGTGTGTGAGAGGGAGGGTGTGAGGGTGGATGTGAGGGTGTGTGTGTGTGTGTGAGTGATTCACACTGTTCAACTGCTGATATTCAACAGAGTGACGACAATTTCTCACTGTGGACACCTCGACAGTGCGCAAAAAAGGCGTAAATTTAAAGGACAAGTCCACCCCAACAAAAAGTTGATTTGAATAAAAAGAGTAAAATTCAACAAGCATAACACTGAAAATTTCATCAAAATTGAATGTAAAATAAGAAAGTTATGACATTTTAAAGTTTCGCTTTATTTTACAAAACAGTTATATGCACATCCTGGCTGGTATGCAAATGAGGAGACTATGTCGCCATCCACTCACTTTTTCTTTTGTATTTTATTATATGAAATATGAAATATTCTAATTTTCTCTTCATTGTCAAGTGCAAACAACGATTAATTCCTTCCTGAACATGTGGAATTAGAATTGTTCATGTTGTTTAATACTATATGATTCAGTCAAGTTGGTCCTTATTGTCAAATCTATTAAAAAAAATGAAATATTGTATAATTCAAACAACAAAAAACAATAGAAAGACTGAGTGATGGACATCATCGACTGAGTCACCTAGTTGTGCATATCACTGTTTTGTGAAAAATAAGCGAAACTTTACAATGTCATAAATTTCTTATTTTACATCCGATTTTGATGAAATTTTCAGCACTATGCTAGTTTGATTTTTCTCTATTTATTTAAGTTAAAATTTTCCTGGGGTGGACTTGACCTTTAGCAATGTGAAGGTGACTCCCCATATTGAGTTCCACTCTGAGGACACACTGTGAGACGCCTTATTCCTATATTGAGTTCCACTCTGAGGACACACTGTGAGACGCCTTATTCTCGTGTTTGCATCAATACGTTCGAATAGCTTTACAATATCACCACACCATTGGACACTGCTTCTCGTTTTAAATCTCGTTCTAAATCTCGTCTAGACTGATATCAAAGTTTCAATTGCATACAGTGATTGATTCCACGCATTTATTTTTTTTCTTCTTCTTTTTGCAATCACTTGAAGATTTTACCACTTGCTAAATAAATTAATAAAAGTGTGAAAGAGGTAGAAACCATGATCAATCAGCTGGAAATGGTCGTTAATATGATAAATGATAATGATAATGATAAATCCATAATTTATTGTTCGAAATAGACATGAAATGATATACTCCGAAAATTTGCTTTGCCCAATTGATCGTGGGCCCGGCAGCCGCTGTGCAGCGCCAGATCGACGAGGCTCTATCCCTTTAATCGTTGAACGCCAAACAGGGTAGCAGCAACTCCCATCTTTTAACGTCTTTTGGTCTGACGCGGCCAGGGTTTGAACCCCCAACCTCCCGGTTGTGAGACGGACGCTCTACCAACTGAGCCAACACACCGGTTACATATAGTGATATCGGGATTAGGATTATTATCATTATACCACGGACTGACCTAAAAGCCACTCTTCCTTATTCCCATAATCGTAGTGGTCATTTGGTCAAGTAATCCATATCTTTGATACATGTATCATTTGATGTTGGTCATTGAAATGGTCAAAGTCTAGTAACCGGCCAGATCGCAGAGGCACGGAAATACTTAATCTCATATCAAAATTGCTTTTCCACATTCGCAAGTGCACGACTTTTAAGCCTTCACTGGTTATCCATTGCCAAATCATAACAATATTAAGAGTATCCACATGTGTGTCTCCGATCTTGTGTTTAGCAACCAAACTCAAATTAAAACTAACGCAATCCACCATATTTCAATCTCGGCTGATCTAATGAGAGACTCAGTTATTTAACTGGCGTATAGACGGGGGAGATTGAGGCCATGGCCACCAAAAGTTCCAAGAGCAAGGGGAAAGGAGAGGAAATAGGAAAGGGAAAGGAAGAAAGATGAAATATAATACCGTATCATTTTCTGAATGTATACCAAAATTTATCTTTTCGTGTTAAAAATGTCAAAATTTTGCCCCTGTGGAATATGCTTGGCCCCCTTAAAATATCGGGCACATTATGGCCCCATGCGCATCATTGCTATACATTGCTTAGTATTTGGCAATATCTGAACCAAGAATCTTACCGGTTACCCCTTGAGCCAACATTGGTGTAAACTTTAATTTATAGAATGTAACCTTTTCGAAATGAGTGCATTGTCTCCACTTTTCCATGAAAAAGCAGTATTATTATACTGCCATGCTACCATAGTATGATATACAAATTTGCATATTATGCAAATTTTCATATTTATTATGGTAGTATGATGAATAATAATGTATACAAATCTTTCAAAAGATCACAAGTCAGAGAGCATCAAACATAAACAACTTTAAGCCATACTTTAAAACACATATATTTGATTAATAACAAGCAATTCAATAGTTGTATAT
The DNA here is from genome assembly GCF_037042905.1 of Lytechinus pictus. Lineage (NCBI taxonomy): Eukaryota > Metazoa > Echinodermata > Echinoidea > Temnopleuroida > Toxopneustidae > Lytechinus > Lytechinus pictus. The sequence continues at coordinate 10,532,385 of NC_087263.1, read as the reverse complement.
AGGCAGTAGGATTTATAGATTGTTAGTAGTAGTAGTAGTAGTTGTTGTTGTTGTTGTTGTAGTAGTAGTAGTAATAGTAGTAGTAGTAGTAGTAGTAGTAGTAGTAGTAGTAGTAGTAGTAGTAGTAGTAGTAGTAGTAGTAGAAGTAGTAGTAGTAGTAGTAGTAGTAGTAGTAGTAGAAGTAGTAGTAGTAGTTGTAGTGGTAGTAGTAGTAGTTGTAGTAGTAGCAGTAGTAGTAGTAGTAGTAGTAGTAGTAGTAGTAGTAGAAGTAGTAGTAGTAGTAGTAGTGGTAGTAGAAGTAGTAGTAGTAGTAGTAGTAGTAGTAGTAGTAGTAGTAGTAGTAGTAGTAGAAGTAGTAGTAGTAGTAGTAGTAGTAGTGGTAGTAGTAGTAGTAGTAGTAGTAGTAGAATAAATACTAGTTGTAATTTTATTATCCTTTTTGTTATTATTAGTATTGTAATTATTATCACCATCATTATTATCATTGTTATTGTTACTACTGTTATTACTATTATCATTATAATTTTCATTATTATTATTATTACTTGCATTATTATCATTATTATTATCATCATCATCATTATCACCATCATCGTCGTCGTCAATAGCATCATCATAATCATCACTTTGTGAATTCAGCCATAATTTTATGGAGTTGAGCATGCTTAATTCATTCACGCGATATGATATTCCAACTTCTCCACCTCCAAGATATCGTCTAATCCCTTGTCATTATCATTTTCCCGGTGACTAATTAATTAATTCATCGTCTTCGGTATATGAGTTTACGCGTCATATCCTCTCCCTGCAAGCGCACGTGCCCGAAGGTGACTCTTAAAACAATTATCATTCACTCAGTCTAGTTCAAGATTTGGGTTTGTGTGAAAAATTATAAGATGAGTTCATGGTCGCGTGTATTTAAGATGTGATTGAACCATCACTATAATCAAAGCGGAAATTTTGATTCTCCAAGGACATTGAAAAGAAAATCGGTCAATTTTTATGTTATACACGATCCAGAACTAAAGGTCAGTCGCAAATGGGTCGTTTGCTTTTGAACTCGTCATGCTTTTAACAGAAAGATTATAAGTTTTATTGCTACATCGTGTAATGTAATAATATTAATAATTATAATGATAATAACGATGATGATAATGATAATAATAATAATATGCACGTTGTGATTCAAAACGATCTAATAGCATCTATTAACATGAGAACAGATAAAAGTATACCACTTAAAAAGATATATTTTAGGTGAGAAAACACCACCTTCTTTATACTATCACGAAATTAAAGAGGAAGACAAATAGGAGCCCATATACATTATTTATGCCTTTTTGGGGCAAAATCTCTTTCTATCATTATGATATTGTGTCCACCACAAAAATATCTTGAATATCGACGATCAAGTATTTTACTTGGGTGATTTTTTTTTTCACAGAACTGTGACAATATGGATTCTGATTAGGCTTAAGGGAAGGAATTAAAGAAAAACCGGAAATCAGAACTATTTTCATTATCTACTAACCGATATCAGGGTTCAACTTAATTTAGGGTTAGTGTTGAGTTGTTCTATAGTTATAGCAACAAGGTGAATTTTCACTCCGTTTAACTTTATTTTAACTCCTTTACCGTATTGATCATGGAAAGGTTTGATTACATCGGTTTTGTATTATAAAAACAAATATTTGATTTTGTTTTACAGGTTCCAAAACATGTACTGTCTTTGTGAATGAAACAAGAGGATCAACAGTCTACATCCGATCCAAAGGATTTTCAGAAGGGCCCTCGTCTTTTTATCGACTGACTGGCATATTAAATTATGTTTTCTATGGTTTTGACCACTCATGAGGTATTACGTCATCATGACCATTACTTTTCTTTTTTTTATTTCTTTAATTTGTATGAATCGATTGTGGTTTGTGTTCTTTATTCCCGTCACACTTTTTTTGCATGAACATTTTCATGATCTTTTTTATGACATCAAACAGAACCCCCAAAATGCTCATCGGCTCGGAAAACGATCATTTAAAGTGACCACTTCCTGAACCTTGAAAATGTGCAAGACAGGAATAGCTCCACGTCAAGGTACTCGCTGGACAACTGCTTGGGTGATTCAAATTAGCGACAGGGGGTCGTGGGCGGCGGCGGCGCCACAAGGAGGGGACAGGGGCGACAATCCCCCGCTATTTTGTTTTAAGAAGTAAAAAAAAAGGGGGAAAGAGGAAGGAAAGGAAAAAGTGAACAAAAATGAGCATACATTTTTAGATAAATTTTGTTATGAAACTACAATATTCCCTATTATTCAATAGTTTAAAAATGTTAGGCCGACTTTTCTTTTGGTCTTCTTCCCCCTTCCTTCTAAAATACCATGGGTCGCCCCTTCTAGGGGATGATCTTTTTCGTTAACCCTTTGACGGCTCTCTTGAATTCTGAGAAAATAAAAATCTCTAAAATTTGTGTCACTCTTCCACGTCATCACATCATTACATGAACGCATATATTAAAAGAAAAAAGAACGTATTAGGGCCTTTTCACACTTGAATCTTGAATCATCATTGTAATGATTGCAATTCGTATTTAGAATCATCAGACCTTTCACACGGAACATTCGTACTGTAATTTGAGTGAAATTAATATAGCCGGAATTCACCTCTGTAGTAGAATTTGAATTCGTGATTGTGATTAGCGTTCGTGATTCTAATTTGGTTTCACACGTGCTAAAATTCGTAATTAGCCTTACTTTTCACTGGAATCATTAAAATTATGATTTTTTTTTACCGTGTGAAAGGGCGGTTAGAGTAGATGGCATTAATAAATGAAAGTGTACTAGAGATTGTATTTTTTGCGATTTTACATGAAAATATTTCATCAGGATTCAAATAAGAATGAAGATGCATGTAGCTGTTTTTCTTTGGTAAAAAAAAAACATTTCAGGAATGGAACTGGTTGACAATCGCATTGTGTATTTTTTGTCTGTACACACTTAAAATGTTCGGCAACATACTGTTCACTGTGTTGGGTAATGTATGTTGGTAAAGAAATATGATATTCTGGGCATTATTACCCAATTGAGCAAATTCATTGTCCAATTATTAGATTTCATTACACAGTTTTGGGATATTTTAACCAATAGTTGTGTGGACAATATGTTGCACAGGGTTGGTTAAAAGTTGGGCATGTTTTGCCCAACTATTTTAAGATTGTAGATATCTAATATGCAACCAATAAATGTGTAAGGGCCGTTTAACTAGAAATAATAAAGATATTGTCTCGAAATTGGCATTGTAATATTCCCGAAAGCAAATTACATATTTTCACAATATAATGAATGCTGATACTTCAGGGGGGTATGGGGGCCTTTTTCAAATTATATATTTGCTTGTTTTATTGAATTTCTTGATCAGTCTTTATTTAAGTAAATTCTTGCAATAAAACTAGCAAAAGAATTTCTTGTGACATCAGCGTAGTTACTAGTAATTACCTTAATTCATAATTTCCTTTTTAAATTATTATTATTATTATTATTAAATATTAAATAGTAAAATAATGATAAAATAATAAGGGCCGTTTAACTAAAAATGATAAAGATATTGTCTCGAAATTGGCATTAAATATTCCCGAAAACAAATTACATATTTTCACAATATAATGAATGCTGATATTTCAGGGGGTATGGTAGCCTTTTTTTAATTATATATTTGCTTGTTTTATTGAAGTTCTTGATCAGTCTTTATTTTTAAATTCTTACGATAAAACTAGCAAAAGAAATTATTGTGACATCAGCGTAATTACCAGTAATAACCTTAATTCATAATTTCCTTTTAAATCAAGGAGACTATCACGCTTGGGTAAGATATTTTCTTATTTCAAATCAAATTGAGACTGTCCGATTATCGCTCAGGCATGGCTAAAATAGCCATCGGCGCCTTGACCATTACTGATTAATCGCGAACTTAGTTATGAGGAGCGTTTTTAAACCAATATTTCTTAAGATTTATTCCTTGAAGGCTAGCATGGAAACTCTCATTTCGAATCCAAAACTCATAATGTGATTTGAATTTCTGAATAGCAGGGAATTAGATTAAATCTAATGACACCTAGGCTAAAAGTCCTGGAGTGTATTTTAGATGGATTAAAGTAGCTACATTTACGACACTCTGCCGGGCCCAAGTAAAATAAAATCCAAATAAGTTATGGAAATCCAGCTACGGAAAAAATTCGATAACTAATAAGAGAACAGCTTAGAAAAAAAAATCGTAAAACTATGGATGATGCTTGCATAAGCGTAGATCTAAAGGTGATGTTCACGCCCAGAAAAAAATGTGATTTGAATCAGTAGAGAAAAGTCCAACAAGAATAACGCTGAAGATTTCATCAAAGTCAGATGGAAAATGAGAAGGCTATGATATTCTAAGGCATCGCTTATTTTTCACAAAACTGTTATGCACAACTCAGTGATATGCAAATGAGAGATTTGATGATGTCACTCACTCACTATTGTTTTTTGTCATTGTTTGAATTATATAATATTTCACTTTTACAGAATTGACAATAAGGACCATATATATTGAACCACAAAATGTGAAAACAGTGGTAGTTCCACATTTTCAGCAAAGTATAAACTTTGTTTTAATTAGGAGAAAAATATGATATTTCATATTTCATTTAGTAAAATACGAAATGAAATTGTGAGTGGTTTATGTCATCGGTCCCCTTATTTGCATATCGAGCAGGATGTACAGAGGACTGTTTTGTGATATTAAGCAAAACTTTAAAAATCATAGCTTTCTTATTTTACACCAGATTTTAATGAAATTTTTCCTCCTTATACAAATCAACTATTGTTGTTGTTGACGTTGATTGGTTTCTAACGGCGCTCTCATTTAAAAAAAATAATATATGCGCCAATCAAAATTATTTTATCGTATCAAAATAAAGTTTTTATTTTATTATTTTCAGTAGATAAGGCCTTATATTTTATGATTTGAGAAATATAAGGCCGTTAGTTGGATATAAGAGACTTCGCAAGCGCACACAAGTTTTTTACACTTAAAGTTTAAAGGCAAAATCTTGACGGTGTCCAAACTAAATCGGTTCGGCAACGTCAACGCACAAGCCGCTTGAAGGCGCTCAATTAGGCGCGCATATACAAGTGCAAAATATACCGTGGGGTATAAATTGAAAAAATATCAACATCATATCGCATTGGTAAACACCAGATGAAGGCGGAAGTGCAGTGCAATACATAATATCATATAATATGTAATAATAACAACAATAGTGATGTGATAAATTATGAGACATGTCTTATGATGTCTTATGATGTCTTATGATGTCATGTCTGACATCAAAAGTACAGTTTTGCATCACTCGCCGTTCATTCCTATCTTCATCCTTGTGGGACCTGGGGTCCGTTGCAGAAAGAGTTGCGTTTAAACGCAAGTCAAAAAATCAATCGCAAGGCCCAAATGCGCGCTGTTGATTGGTTGAAAATCCAGTTGCGCGTGATTTTTAGAGTTGCGATTGATTGCAACTCTTTCTGCAACAGGCCCCTGGTGCCCTCCTGCTTGCCGCTCCGTTCACCCACGGTTTAAGGGACAAGCCCGGTCAGCACACTACTCACAGGAGCTCTAGCAAAATAATAAGGGAAAGTCCAGCCCCCATAGGAAGCCAGTCAGACCAACGAGCGATGACAAAAGGTTTAGAGTAAAATAAAAATTATAAATCAGATATAATTTTCTCCCATATTATCATGTGATATATACAAACATATAATAGATACATGTACCTATGATGGAATATAGATAATCTATAGAGAGTGGACCTGTCCTTTAAATGCTCATGGAGCCAATTGCTTTCCATAGTTAATCTTAAATCCATCTCAGATTTGGAAGAAAAACTGAGCACGCCAGGTTATTTTTACAAAAATGTTCATGATTATTATGATGTTCCGATTTTTTTGGTCCTTTTTTATAGTTATAATCCGATTTATTGTAGCTATTTATAGCCTATCTTGGAATAAATTCAACTCTTGTTTCGACGTTAGTTTTAATTCTGCTTTTAATATCTATACACACTTAAAATGTTGGGCAACATACTGTCCACTGGGTAATGTAAATGTATGTTGGTAAAAAATATATATATATTATGGGCAGTTATTGTCCAATAGTTTTTATTACCAAATTTGGGCAGATTTTAACCAATAGTTGCGTGGACAGTATGTTGCCCAGTGATGGTTAAGAATTTTGCCTTTTTTGCCCAACCTTTTTAAGAGTGTAATATAACTTTAGTCACAGAACAATAATCACGATAATGATTGAATAAAGCATTGGAAACAAAGCTATAATTATAAATGGATAACAGCTGCAATGATTACTTTCATTGAAAGGGTCAGTTGCATTTGTGCTTGTAATACACTTGCGATATGAATCATCATAGCTGAAACCACATACTTTAGTGGTGTATTGATATTATGAGTGATTAACCCCCATTGTTACAAAAAAAATGTATTCCCAATGTTGATATTTTCAACCAGCGACGTCTGCAACTTTTATCCCTCATGTATTAATAAAAGGGATGACGAGCCAAAATCTATTGTCAAAGGTTCAGGAGTTCATTTTGCATGACTGGGACCCTAGGGTGCCCCCCCCCCCCAAAAAAAAAAAAAGAAACCCCACACTACCTCACCCCCGCACGCACGTATAAGATTAATGATTGCAACCACACGTTAAGTCAGTGGCTGATCTGTTTTATCTATTAAGGCATTAAGAGATGTATTTTTCAATTAATTTTAAGCGTGAATAAACCTATCATTTGTTGATGAATGGATAGTCCCATTATCCCATATACCACAATGCAAAAGGAACAGTATGGATATATTTTGCATGTCCCATTTTTCTCATATCTTTTTCCCCTTTTTTATTTGCCTCATGTAAACTTTTAAATGGCATATTTTTGTTTAGCACTTTAACTACCAATTTGACGAAATTACCATAGGTGTGATTTATTATTGTTACTGTTATCATCGTCATCGTTTTCATTATCATTGTCATTTATTGTTATCATCATAATTACTATTATTATTATTATTACTATCATAATTATTACTATTAATGATGATAATGATATTACTAATAATGATATGAACGTTCTATACCTAGAAAAATATGCCTGTAATTAACACCGAATTTGATAAGCCTACTATAATTATTTATTGCTTTGTAGTAGTCTTCAAATTCATACATACACACGTAATCTGAAAAATAGTTAAGGAAAATAACATAACAAATTATTTACAGCTGAGTTACTCAAACACAAATAACATTGTAGAACATAACAAAACAGATAAATTGCATTTAAGTAGATACATGGTCAAAATCACAGAAGATAACATTTTCTATGACTCTGAAGCTGAGCAATTAAAAATATAACATAGCAAAAGTTGCAGTAAAAACAAACGGGATCAAATAAACTGAATGAATGATGTATATCGTGCATCCTCCTGCCCCAACCGAGACCTAAATCAATATCAAGCTCCTAGCTTAAAATGGCGGTCTCTCACATTTTAATCATATTATATTAATTATTAATTATATTATATCATTTTTATAGTTTATTTACACGTTTCAACATTTTTGTATTTAAGAGAAAATTATATCTTAATCATTATGTTATTATTATGTTTATTGTTATGAAATGCTGAAAATGATTATACCTGTACGACTATATACTATGTTATTGAAATGTCGAAATAAAGTCAAATAGAATTAAATTTAATTTAATTTAAATAAACCAACATCCAACATTAGCAGACACTGAAGATAAACAAATACACAGCATGAGGATTAATTAATTGATTGGTTTTGATCTTGATTAATCAGAGTCAGAGTCACGTGATCACATGTGATTGAATCTGAACAGGGAGTGGTCCGAATCACGTGCAAAAACCAGAGGACCTCCTTTTGCGTTACGTAAGACTTCCCGATACCATTTTTAAACGCGGAATTATCTAATTATTAGGATTAATGGAGTTATTCCAGATGTGTCATTGTGGGATATCGGCGATCGGGGGATGACTCGGCGTTCTATTAATACACATCAGAGGGTATGAACTGTTTACCATGGCGGCGGGCTGCGATTTCCGAAAAGGCTGTCACAGCCAGGAGCCATTTTATAAAGGTGTTTGTAAGTGTCACACCGCGATGCAGAACGAAATTCAAGAACCCAGTAAATGTATGGAAAACTCCCGTCTGATGGCAAGGAACAGCTGGGAGGTCTTTGTCGGAAACTGTTTAACCGGACTAGCAGTTTCATCCTAAGTTTGAAGCTGACGATAACTTGCAAATATGTCGTTTGTCCAGGTCCAGGACGACACTTGCTGCTTTGATTCGCCAGTTCGTCTCAACGAAGATTTCTTGGTTGCTCTTTATCATTAAAGGGCATTTGGAATTTTATTTTTTCTACGTTCTTGAAAGCGTTCTGTCTCGCTCTGCGAAAACTCCCTAATGACTTAAAACACGACCGGGTGCCCTTTCTTGTGCTATATTCATGTCGCGCGTCAAAACATGCTTGACTTATACCAACAGTTTTAAAGCCACCCAGCACCTTACGACTGACCAACTATCCGATTTCGGAACAACAAATCGCATTCGCTCATTTCCTTAAAATGTGAATGAAAAGTTTTTGTATTATTATTTCAGGTTCATATTAACCAAAAAAATACTAATTTAAACATTTTGGATGATTGCACGCCTTTATTTTGGAGTAAAGGCCAAATTAGTTTCAAATCGTATCCAATCGTATATGATTGCCTTGACGTCATTGTGACAAGATATTACATTCGCTTTGATTCTAAAAATGATGATAGCATATAGTCATAGATTTGAAAATAGGGATTCGTATGATGATGTAGAAAATTACACAGTGAGATATTCTGCGTCTCAACATCGCAGACCAATCGTTAGGTGTGAGGTGGGCGTATTGTATGTCGACGTGTTGTACGCGCGGCCAGTCGTTTTCTCAATCAACCCATTCCAGTACTGATATCAAGAAATGAATCTTTTAACAACACAAAATAAGAATAATTCAAATTATGTATTTGGAAATCTTTGGGGTTAATAAAAAAAATCCTGGAATAAAGAAATAGATTGCAAAAAGTGGTTTTCTATACCCTGTCTACGTTGCCTGATATAAGCAGCTGGAAACGTTCGGGGGCCAGTTTTGTAAAACATGTCATGATAACAAATTTGCAATAACAGCACAAAGATAATGAAATCCTTCTATCTGATTGGCCGGAACTTGGTCTAGATATAAGCGCTTGTTATTATAGGCCTAACAAATCTTTATGAAACGGGGACCAGGTATGACAGCGCAGTAATTGTTTCCGTTTAGAAGTCACACCGATAGCCGTGGATGGTTCATCGTTAGATATTATAGCTGTGCTTATCAAAAATAGACATAAAATAACGGATGTTATTAAATTAGACATACAAAGCATGTGTTTTAGGAGTGGGGGTCTGTTGAGGTGCCGTAGACTCTATGGTGTCTGTGGTACTGGGTCACGTGGGCTTTTTATATAGCCAATCATCGCATTTCCTTGCTGCCATCATTTGCGCAGGCGCATGCGGTGACGTCAAGTTCCGTATGACGTCATACTATTACCTTAGGGGTGTGGTGGGGTTGAGTAAGATATAATGGTTGTTATTTTGATGACATGGTTTAGGTAAACCTGGAAGTTAAACTAGACCATACTTTTATGGAGTGCCATGCATTTTTCTGCAAAAAGTTGTAAAAAAATAATAAATGAGATGTGAAAACGGAAGGATAGGAAAATACAAAGACATTATGAATTTCAATCAATTTAATCAATAAATGCCTATTATTATCATTAAATAAAAAATGACATCAATATGGTAAATATGAAACCCAGCTTCCATAGTTGTGTGGTTTAAACTTTTAGTTTAGACTTGGGTTAAACCCGGGTTTAATTATCCGAATAAGATCCGATGTGGACAATCTATCATCCGAGAAAATGTATATAGTTGGATGCCCTTAGTATCCCGTTTGTCTTGTATTCAATAATAATGATGATAATGATAATAATATTCATAGGGCGCTTAATGTGTTTCAAAGCGCACAAGTGGGCTGACTAAAGTAAATAATAAATCCATGAATTTAATTTATCAAATTCTCTTTTCTATCATTTTAACTGATTGAATCGCTCATATCATCACTTTTTTTTTCAAAATATTTACCGAATAAGTATATCTTCATGTATGCGTTTATCAGGAGGCCATGTTGATGCCCGATAATCCGTTTACTGATCATCCCGTCATATCACTAAATATATTGCTTTCAGTAGATTCTTATGTTTCAGGTTTTAAGCCAAGTGCTTAATCGCAGGTCTGGCTTACCTTTCCCAGTGTTCCTTAACCCTGTAAATGCTAGAAACAGACCTACAAATGACGGTAAATGTTGTTTTATTCCTCGTGGGGCTGAGTGGGTTAGTGCCGACCCACTTGAGCTACTGATGGAGAATACGCCTCAGTCACAACTAACGAACCGATCCAAGCTATTACGTTATTCCGAATGGCATTATCATCTGTCGGTTTGGGATCGGTTTCGTTGGTGTGACTGCAGCCTCAAAACCAGCAACATCTGCCCTGGGATTTTATGTAACGGGTCACCAAATCTGAAATCTGGTTGATCCCCGGAACATTTCCAGCTTTAGTTTCGAACGATAAACGTTTACGAATAATGTGTAGACCCTACGTAATTCTGAAATCAGCTAATTACATCCATATGTTCTCAATTAGATCCCGAAAGCAGCTTTTTTGAGGGAGGACCCGAATTTATATTCTTTTGCAAAGACTGGGTATATACTGTACTAGAATTATTAAAATATATATGCGGATGTCGGAGATTGATCGGAGATGTAAGGGTTTGATTAAAAATTTGTTCTAATATTTCACATGAATGACTGAGATATACTTCACATTAATGTTTCATTCCCTTTTCCTGTCGTATTGGACTTCTTGCTCAGTTCCAGAAGAAGCAAATTATTGGAAAAATTGTAAATTGGATGTATAGACACCTGTTATTTCCTTTTATTGAAATCAAAGAAAATGACCGGACGTGAATTCTGTTTCGTAGTGTTCGTTGCCATGGTGATGTGTGGAAGTTGCACTGCTTCAAGATGCCCTCGCTTTAGCACTTTGGAAAATGGGAGCTGTTACTGGTAAGTGAAACGGAGGTTGATGGTACAGTTGAATTTGAAATATATAGGCCTAATTGTAACGTGATATGATTTGTGGAAAACTTGTTTTACAATCATCCAATTAACTCTCAACAATGTGGACAATAATAATGATCATCATGATAATAGTGGCTGCTAAAATAGCTCACGGGTCTATCTTAAGGCGCTTCAAGAAAGTGGATTATACACGTGAACAATAATTGAAATAGCGTCATACAATGTGTTAGCAGCGTTCACATTCTGGATTACGTTAAGATGTGATTCACAGTGTTGATATTCTCAAGTTTAACAGTGTGAAGTTGATTTCACATTGTGTTCCACGCTGTGAATACACTATGGTACATACTGTTTTCTTCCCTCTGGGGAAATCTTTATTTGTAAACAATTCCACATGCTAGGGACTCGTAAGAATTCCTCTCTCATAATTGGTTTATATTATCATTTATGATAATGTTATTGTTAATAGTGATAAATGATAACATTATTAATGGGTTCTGATATCGTTTTTGTAGTCTCCCGAATATGATCAGGCTCTCGATAATTGATTACCCGGTTCAGCGTAGCTACCTTAAGGCGCGGTGCGAGGATATTTTAAAACGGATCTAGATAAAAGATTTTTTTCTTCATACTTTTCTTATGTGGCATTCCATCAACCCCACCAGGATTTACTAATTTGTCATTTTATTTTTAACAGGGTAGCTCATTTATATATATATATATATATATATATATAAATGTGTGAAATTATACATGTACAACAGCTTTGGCAACTCTTTTATTTAAATATTTTGTGAAAGAAATGGATGAAGAGAACAATGGTAGGCGTAGCTTAAATCAAGGTTCCCCAGAGCTATCTGCCCTTTGGAAAAATTGGTGATGCCGAAAAATGTCTCTTCCGGGAATCGAACCCGGGCTCCCAGATTCGAACGCCAGTTCCTTAACCACTAGATCACAGAGACGGGTTAGTGGCTAAGGCGACCCCGATCCGACTGACCGTCAGATAGACAGATTTTCGACACTATACCAATTATAATTTCCATTGTCGGGTGTAGGTGGGTTTTGAACAATGACAAGCCGCCATGTATAATTTCTCACATTTATATATATGTATATATATATATATACATATATATATATATATATATATATATATATAAAACAAGGGGCCCTGTGTCAACGGAAATTCACGAAACATAACAAAACAATAATACATACAATAGTAAACATTCAATGAGAAAAAAAAAGAAAATAATACAAATGAATAACTTAGAAACTAATAACTAAAATAAAATATTCATGCAAGTCTTTGCAAGTCTTTGAATGAATCAAGTGAGTTTAGTAATAGGAGAAAAGAGGATAATGAAATGACAAAGCCTTGACAGCACCGGATGACATCATTTCCGATGCGGGATTCGAACCCAGGACCTTGTGATAGAGTATAGAGTGGTATTCTTACTGAACCTCGACAACAACATCGTTCCCATTAGAGTTGAACTGAGGGCAATCAATTAAACTTCAAAATTAATTGCTATGACAACTGCATTTATTGACGTAATGGATCTATTAAGTACTTCCCAAGAATAAGAGCCGGAGGAAAAAAATCAGTAATGATTACGGAAAGCGTCTTGAGGAAATGATAAATGACCACTGTCTCCGCTTCATCTCCTTCCATATGGTCTATTCCTAATTCCATTATAGCAATTTCGTCTACTATTTGGTCTTATTAGCATTGTGGGAGCGACGTGGTATAGTGGTTATATGACTCTCTTCTTTCAATCTGAGGGACGTGGGTTCGAATCTCAGCCATGGTGTGTTTTCTTTCAGCAGAAATTTGCCTACATTGTGCTGCACTCAACCCAGGTGAGGTGAATGGGTACCCGGTAGGAAGCCAGTTCGTAGTTCCACTCTGCGCATGATTAGAAGATTCTGCGCATGATCAGAGGAAGGTCGTTTGTACTAAAGTGACATGGTGGTTTATCATTTAATGAGATAAGCACCAACTTCGATGTCTTGATTATTCATGTATTCTTTTGAATTGTGTTTTTCATTCTCATCCACAAAAAAACAATGCGTCCACGAATGACTGGTATATTTCACAGTTTGCCAAGTACATTGTACAACATCCTCTAATATGCAATCAAAGTAGAAATGCAACAAATACCTTCATCATGTTCATAGAGTGTTCATTGATGTGCTGTTCTAGTCACCTGGTCTATTCAATTTCTTCATCCCGCTGTGTAAGGCATTCATACGTAATATCTTGCTTTGAAATCTGCCTATAAAATGAAAGAAATGAAAGGTCACGATTTTGTTGAACTTTGGTTCACAACACAAAAAACAGAAAATAACGAAGAGTTACCTCGAAATTTTCGGCTGCTAACTGCTACCTTCGTCAGCGATGAAATGAAAGGTCATTTGACCAACATTGTCCATGAAGTAACTACGAACTGGTCTATTCCTTGAATGCTTCAGCGCCTATACGGCAGCACAGCTAATTTCGGGGGTAGTGATAGCAGTGCTTTTGTATTCTCAGACAAAAAGCGCTAAATATATCCAGCTATTATTATTATTATTATTATTATCATTATTGTTTGTCCCATTAATCGATTTGTCTAATTTCCAATTAGGCTACACCCATTTCGTCTAATGTCCACTTGGTCTATTTCCACTTACATGTTATGCCAATATGTTTAAAGTGCAAAATACTAAGCAGACTAAGTAGAAATTAGATCATCTCAGTGTTACACTAAATTATAGTTAGACCCAGCGGCGCGATGAGCCAAAGGCTTTGAGGGGCCAGATATGGCGTGTCGGGCAAAATTCCTCAAATGTGGCGAGCTAGCGAAGCGAACAAGCAAAAATTTCGACATTTTTGAATAGATTTTGACATTATATTCAGGAAATAGTATCATAATTCACACTTTCTCTTTCTTTCTTTTTTTTTTGTCGTGATTTTTTTTTTTTGGGGGGGGGGGCAAGCGCCTCCACCCCCTTCCCATTTGTAGGCCACTGGTTAGACCAAGTAATGATTGGATTGAACAGAAGTCTGTATATTGCTACTAATATCGTAGGTGATATTTTGACATCTAAATGGAGAAATGATACTGAAGATTAATTAAGATTATTTAAGAATGGAAAGTATAATGTTGTAATGCAGAAGTGCATATTCATGCGACATGGATCGCATTTTTCGAACCTCTAATCATCCGCTAAAGTATTCCAGAAAAAGAAAACCCTCATTAATTAGTCCAAGAATAGATTTTTAAAGAAGATCGTTATCGTCAATGTTTGTTGATTAAAGAAATGCGTCATTTCCTCAATTTTACTTAAATTCATTTCAACTGCTTTTATAGAGTTAATGTGAAAGTAGATCCGATTCATTACCACGTTAACTTTCAAGTATTTAAATGTTTCATCAATCGATGGCCTCAATAGACGTTTTCAGCGTCATACCACAACTTAAAGGGACTGAAACCACATTTTCTTAAAATCTAAGTTATAAATGTTGAAGGTAATGTTATCCGACACCCTATCCCAATTTGAGGCACCTGATCAAATTTGATGTTCCTGTAAAATCGTCAAATGCGTTCACTTGTTTTGTTTAATATCATCCACACTAAAACAGTTCTAGGGCATAGGCGTTTATATAATTTAAAACTGGAACAAGAATGATAACATCCCTTAAGGGGTTTTATCAAAACTGAAGAGGCGTTTTTGTTATTTTTTATTTACTTAATTGTTCTCACTCCAGGATAATACCCTTCAAATACAACAGGTCACCTTACGTTGGTGGATTCCAAGTTGCTGCCCACCAAGAATGTGGTCTTGAACAACCTGGCGCCGGTCTGGTCACCATCAACACCGTCGAGGAAAACAATTTCATATTCGAATGGATCGGTCGTTTCGCATCCGAGCCAACGACGGTGTGGATCGGTTTGTTCCAGCCTAGGGTAGCTAGGCAAGGACCGGTCTGGTTCAGTGGCGAAAGCGGAATCCTAGATCTGGTAGAACCTTTGGATTACGGAGAGGGCGCTGTTCTATTCTTAAACGACCACAGAAGATACAGTCCCAGGTGGGAAAGTGAGGATCCATTCGAATGGGGGAGTCGACCGTCAGCTCTTTGTGAGTACAAGCTCAGGCAGGCGCCACCGACTACGCCACCAAGTGCGCCCACCACTAAACAAAAGACGATTCCTATTCCAGGGCCAAGCCAACAACCGCCAATATTGCCTAAGAGGAATGTTCCTCACAAACCTTACTTTCCGAGTTACCATCCCTTCGGTCCTGGACCGTTGTCTCTACATAAACCAGTGGGTACAGACGGTTTTCTATTTGAGGTGATCAGACGGAGGCCTATGTCTCATATTGATAAACGTGGTAACAATCATTATAATTCTGGATATTTTCCAATCGCACTACCGTGATAAAAAAATGGCATTGTCTGCCAGGATCTTATCATTGATACCTCAGATTATGCTGCAGTCACATTTCCCCTTCGGCGGCCGTGCGGTGAGTCGAAAACAGCCGTTTTAACATTTATTGTACCAGCTACATTAGGTTGTTTGTCCGCCGAAGGGGAAATGTGACTGAAGCATAATCTTGAACTTTCCCATGTTTTAATTTCAGGGAAATCAGTTTTTAGAGAACTCACTCTCCGAATACCATACCTTTACATTTGTACATTGTGTGAAACGTATACGAACTAATGTCAATGTAAATCAAGTCTACCACACACTGTGACACACTGTGGAGCACTGTGTTCTTTCCGCTTAGTGAATGGAAGCGTACAATAAACATTATGTTTCGTTTCAAACAAGGTAGTAAGGGCTGTATGAAGGGTAGCAGAAATCCATTTTTTTTTTAGTAACTATTATACACGATCAATATGCTGCATCTTTGGTTTATAAGTCAATAAGTTTTTGATCTTTTATTGTTCATCGTGGGTGTGGTGTTGGCGAGCTTTTGCAATTGTAACGGGGCGGATCCTGCAACGTAATTCTGTAACGTGTGCGCCTAACAGGCTGCTTGAAATGCTGTGAATCCAGTGACCGGGTAATAATAATTGTGAAGCGCTTTGAACAGTCGTAGATTGATAAAGCGCTATATAAATGCCAATTATTATTATTCATAAATCCATTGAAAAGTGATCCTAACATTTTGAGCTGACGAAAAATTGCAAATATGTCGTTTGTCCAGAGTCATGCTGTTTTGATTCACTGATTTTCGACAAAGGCTTCTTTGTCATGAAGGGCTTTTGACAATAGATTCTCAATGTTCAAGAAAGCGTCTGTGTTGTTGCTGCAAAAACTCCCTATGTATGTCTTCAAACACTATGTTTTGTATATGAATAACACAAATTTTAAATTTAGAATATGAAGTTAATTCCCTTATTAAGGAATAGATGATTTTGTAAATGTTTATAGACTGATAGATAGAAATATTAGCAGCTGTTGTTTGTACAATGAAGAACAAAATGTGTTTAAAGGAGGCATAAAGTATGACCAAGGACATTTCTGCAATAATAACAGGTCCTGATATCATTTCAATATTTGGATTATGTATGTTTGAATTGAATGACGCCAGTTCGGGGGTCCGTTTCACAAACAGTTATAACTATGGCATATCTGGTAACTTTGCCGTTATGGTAATTACCATGGAAACCTTGAATGTGATTGGCCGCTGAGTCCCTTTACCAATGTAGATGCGATAATGGCAAAGTTTCAATAGTTGTAACGCTTTATGTAACGGGCGCCTGGTCTTAACCGCGGCCTCGAGGACCTATTTCAAGTAAGTTGATAGGAGTTAACGTTCTTTGGAAGAGATCGCTCTCACAGGGTCTACCAGTCCTATAATCTTTAGCGCTTACTCCAAAGTAACAGGATCAGACGGATGTAGACAGGATTGTTAAAAACATATTTTGATAGTTTGTTATATTGTGTACAGACTTTGCCAATTTTCAACCAAAATGACCCCAAAATTACAAGTTTATCTTTGTAGACATTTCCAAATTGTGGTTGGCTTTTTGTCTGAGTATTCTTTTGATCATCATGATCATTGTGCTTTTTATATTTTATTGTTGTTATTATTATTTTATTATTATTTTTATTATCATTCGTAGTATAGTAGAAGTAGTAGTAGTAGGAGTAGTAGTAGTAGTAGTAGTAGTAGTAGGAGTAGTAGTAGTAGGAGTAGTAGTAGTAGTAGTAGTAGTAGTATTGTTATCATTATTATACCCTTCTCCTTTTGTCTCCCCCCCCCCCCCTCCTTCCCTCCCTTTCCCTCCCTCTCTCTCATTTTCTCTCGCTCTTTCACTTTTGTATTTGTATCTTTGCCCCTATATGCAGATATGTGGGCGTTTCTGTCTGTCTTTACAAATATGTCAACGTGTCAAGGGCCCTCTGTCACTCTCTTATCTAGCAGTCCAAAAATCTTAACTTGCAACATTCTCAGAGACTCACTAACATTTCCCGAGCTTTACCATAATCTCTGAATCACTGGCCCACATGGATTCAGACGTCTTCAGGTAATACCACCGTACCTTCCGCGGCTGTAAATCAGTAACGGTGAAACGTCTCGCTCTGTCTTTGTCGCCCTCATCGTCACGTTAAATAATTACTATTCGAAGGATTCTTCTGACAACATAATTATTGTTGAATTTGTTTTTAATCAAATCGATCGTTGTTATTAATGATGAGCTCATTGTGCTTGTTATTGTCCATGTCATTGGTTTCCTCACTAATTCTTGATTTTTTTTATTATTATTGTCATTTTCATAATTTTTTTATCATCACCTTATTCCAATAAAACCAGTAAACGAACTCGACTTATAGCAAACAGCAATGTCATACAACATCGTACGATGTCCAATGCACATCCAATAGAGTTCTATAACTATAGTATCAATAATTATCCTAGGTAACTCTCACGATTCTGAAACATTCCCCAGGTGCTTATCTTAAATCTAAACTTAACTTTTAACTTGTTTCATGCTCTTGGGATCTGATAAAGTGGTTTTTTTTATTAAGGGTTTGGGGATTTATTTACTTCTGTAGTTGGTTTGGGACTGCAGTATCCCGTCTATTGCCTTTTTTAGACTATATGTTTCCTTGTGGCCTCCCACAAGAGAAGGCTGTTCGGGCATGAACCTCAATACCAGCTAAGAATAACTTTTGAGTAAGTCAATTTTAGTATCTACCTAGTCGTTAGCTAGTCTGCAGACACAGACACTTATTTTTCGCAATTATCATAGTGCATAATGCAGAGTCTGAAGTATTGAGACTAGATGCACTCTATACTCTGACTGGCTATTATTTGACTCAGACCAAGGAGTTACAGCCTTTTGCGTCTCGTCGTCACTCGAGACATGTAGGCCCGTATTCTGAAGTCGGGTTTAACTTAAACATAGGTTTAAAGTTGTGGTTTAAGTATGGATAGCCAATTGTTACATAAATCACTAACGGTAGAGATATCATACTTTAGCTCATTTGGCTCTCAAATCATTCATAATTGTCTAGGAAGTATAAAAAGATGATTGTCATCACCATCGATGAATCAGGAAAGAGCACAGTAAACATAAAAAACATACAACTTAATAGAAATTTTGACACTTTTGGCTTCCCTTAATTTTAGCACAAAGTTAGACCATGTTCTAGGTTAAACCTGACTTCAGACTACGGGCCGTAGGGTCCATGCTCTAGATATGGTAAAATTTGTTTAAGTGTCAAATAAGAGTCTGTACTTGCAGACTAGTCGTTGGCGGCGTCTGTTGACCTGAAATCCTCCTCCCTGCAAAATCTCGCGAATCATGAGATTTTCTTTCTCTAAGAATTTACCTAAACACCGCCGAAACCGACTCCTAACCGATCAACCGACCGATGACTTGTCATTGGAAATAACGTAATAGATTTTGTCGTTTTGGGTGCGAAACCGACTCCAAACCTGTTAACCGACCGAATACATGCCATTTGATATAAGGTAATAGTTTTTGTTGGTCTGTATTTTTCTCTTGATATAGATAACTTGTTTTGGTTTCTTCTCACCACCCTTCTTGTCTTTCATTCTCTTTTCTGTATCTCTCATTTGTCATTATTTTTATTTTGTCTCCATGACATACATGACAAAGTCGAAATGCAATAAAGAACATGATTGGAGAAATACATTATTCTTGTAGGCCCTATAGTGAAAATTCTTTTGACGTTCTGTTTTTTTTTTACTGCTCTGCTAGTTTCGAATTTCCCTGTAATCATGATGTTGCGGGTGGATTTTGCCTTTTCCACGTGTAGGCAAGCGATACCAAAAAAATTGATACATGAATCCAAGAAGAAGGGAACATTTTATTGTGACTTGCCGGTAGCCGTAAAGACGTTCATGTGCTGCTTTAATCCCTGGTGGATCTTTGCGTTAATCCCTCTTCTAAATTTGGGGCTAGAGCTAATTCCATCTTAGATCAAGAAGAGGGGAGGATTGATGTTCTCTGTCTGTCTCTTTGGGGGCAACTTATAATATCAGGGGCTGGAAAATGGGCGTGACTCAAGAGACAACGAGACATATAGACTGCAGAGCTCTGTGAGGATTAGGCATATACAGCTGAAGAGGAAAGAGGAGGAGAAGAAGAAGAAGATGTCCACAAAAAACATGTCCACAATATCAGTGGAGACTAACAAATGTTTTGTGATTTTATTCACAGTATTAAAACAGTCAACCCTTGTCACTTCGTAGTGCTTACCCCATACTTCACGAACATTATGGTTTAGATATACAAAATATGAATGATGGGGCAAATTCAATAAGGTAGGCACGCATATTTATTCTATTAAAGTCGCCGTAAATTCGTCAACCCGTACACACACAAAGACTATTTTTCAATAACACCCCCCTCTATAGGCCCTATCCATTGGTTTATGCACCTGTGTGTTGATGTGTGGGGGGGTGTGTAGGTGATTCATCCAAGTTTAATTAATTTTCAAAATTAAGCCCACACTTTGTGAAAAGTGGTGAGAAGCTGAAAACAAAGAGTTATATAGTCGCGCTTTTTTTTTTAATCACTGCCTTGGTGTGAAATTCTGCAATCATCTCTAAGCTGAATTGAATTGGAAATGTATTCCCTGAAATCTTCTGGAAGTGCAGAGTATCAAAGTCTCGATTCACTTCAGTAAGTACCTCTTTTTATAGCCGCATATTCCCCCATAGGGACGACTTCAGGATACGCCAAGAAATAGCATTTGGCAGAGGATGCGACAAGGAGGCCTGAAATAGTAGGGGTGAAAAGTCTATCCCGTTTCACATTACTCGCCTCCCTATTTGCGGATAATGACATCAAGATCTAACTTGATTCTGTGGTGAATGTGAAAGATGACCCCCCCCCCCCCCCACCCCCTTTCCCCCCATGATCCCCTTCGTCAAACATGTTTACTTTGAATGAAGTACATTACCCCCAAACGTTACCCCCACGGCTTGTTTCCGGAGGGGAAATGAGGGGTAATGAGGGTACCCCCTTATGAGGTTTCGTGACGGAGCGAAGAGAAATGAGAGTTGATAAAGGGGTCATAGTCAGGCAACGAGAAAAAGTTATCGGGGAAAATGTTGGCTCATAATTGGTATTTGTTGGATTAACGCTTTCATTTTAGGGATTTTAGCAGAAACGTAATCGTTATGTATGCTTTTTCTCGCATCATTACTGTAGGGGTAAATTGTTGATTCTCCATTGTATTGCTGATTGTTATGAGAATCTTTGTCAGTTTTCACTTTCCTTTGGGGGCGTGACAGTATAAAATGATGTTGGCCAAGATAGTTAGACAAACGGCGACCGCATCGGTGGGAAGCATGCATGCGCCAGTCACGACTCCCTTCAATAAGCAATGTTTACTTCAGCTTGCTTAGCAACTTCATAGACTATTCAGGGAAATTAAATGTTGATTAAGAAATAGACCGTTACGGTGAATGTGCTGTTTCGAGCATCATCACTGCATAAATTGGATACATTGATCAGGAAATGGAAAGTCATGCAGAAAAAGTTATGTGAAGATGGCAGAAGGTGTCCATGATGCAGTGAAACAGAGATAAAGGGAAACACTAGATTTTAATTCGTCATGCGGACGAATTAGGTAATCTGTCGTAGAAACATAAAATATAAACATACATAATTATTTAAACAAATGAGTAGATATTAGATTGAAAGATAAATAGACAGACAGATAGACAAACATATTTAAACAGATACAAGGAAGTTAGATAAATAGATGGATGGATGGAGAGATAAATGATAGGTGGATAAATTAATATTCAATTCAATTCAATTCAATTTATTTTTCATTCTTCAACATAATACAAATAATTACATGATAAATTAATTCAATTTAAATGAAAGCATGAACAAAATTTAACATTGAATAAATAATATACATATTCAATAAGTGATTCAAATATAAATTTACATGCATGTCAAATTTAAATCAATATAATCAATATAATCAAATATAATTAAATCAATATAATCATATATCATCAATAGAAGATAGATATAATATATCTCGATATATAGATAGACAGATACTGTTCCATATGAATTTTCCGTTTACAGAATACCACTATGAATAGTGCTCTCGTTTTTTTTCTCTTGATTGTATACTTCCATGTTTTAGTACATTTAAACAGGAAGAATCACCATGCCGTCAGGATTGTTTTGATAAAAGCGAAAATGAGACAAATTTGTTTAATATAACAATTAATACTTTAAATACCAATAGACGAGTTGATAATTATCAAATGCTAATTTAATGAGGCCAGGTGTGAGCATCTTCTAATATAATTTTTCATAATAATTTCATACAATGTTATTTTCTCAGAAGGTTGAAAGCATTCAAGCCTGTACAGACAATTTATAATCACATGTGTGTAATTCATGACGCCTATCTTAAAGGAAATCAATTATCTTGAAGCAATAAAGTAATGCAATTCAGGAAAATTTACATGATCATGATAAGGGGGAATCAGATGCCTATATGTTACGTCCCAATGTTAAGACTGATAATTATTATTTATTTAAAGAATAATTATGTTAATCTATCATGAAATCATGCACGACCTTCATCGTTATTAGTTAATCATGCTTATGTTGTTTGTTGTT
>NC_087263.1:10437500-10505000 GCF_037042905.1 Lytechinus pictus | reverse complement strand
GCATTATGCTTTTTAGATTTTTCTCTTTTGATTCAATCAAGATTGTCTGAGGTGGACTTGACATTTAGGTATGAAAATTTTAATAGTGTGAAGACAACTTCAAACTGCGTTCCACACTGTGAACACCCAGTGAACCACACTGTGGACGTATTGCGAACACTCAGTAGATCACACTGTGTGACAATGCGTTCTAAACTCGAGGATGCAGCTCATTTCTTTTCAATTTCTTGGCCCAAATCGAGTTCATGTTGAGTTTCAAACTGATCAAACTGTGAACGATAAAAGACAGTGACTGTAAAACACAGCGCAGGGCGCTGTGTTTGTTGCAGCTGATCGAGGATTGAGTTCAATTCTTGTGCAATTTGTTGGCTTAAATCGAGTTCACATTGCGTTCTAAACTGTGATCACACTTTAAACGTATAGGTTACTGTGAACACACTGTGAAACACACTGTAGGTCACTATAGGTTTTTGCAGCTGATCGAGGATGTGTTTATTTGTTGTGCGATTATTTGGCTCAAATTTATTTCACATTGTGAACCAAAGCAAACCGTGAACCACACTGTAAACTTACTGTGACTACACTGTACTAATAATAAAATTGTGAAATTTGTTGACTCAAATCGATATCATGTTGTGTTTAAAAGTGCTGTTACTGTGACCCACACTGTAAAACTTGTTCTTTACACACACCGTTAAAGATTATTTAAACAACGCTGTTTACCATGTGAATCGCAAACAGTTTAAACAAGTGTTTAAAATCTTAAACATCCATGCTTAAATTATTGATAATTAAATATTTCAATTTAAACTTTGTTGTGTATTATTTTAAACACTTGTTTAATACATTTAAACAACCACTGTGTGATTCACCTAGTAAACAGCGTTGTTTGACTTTTTCACACTGCACTATGCATACTATAATAACGCTGTGGGTCTTGCCTTAAATGTGCATTAAATTGAAGCTGTAGTCATTTTTTATGCGATTCCTTGGTGTTCTAATCGTTTTCAAATTGGGTTTCAGACTTTGAACGCAGATCGGGTGTATAATCTTTTTTGGTGCAATTTCTTGGCTCAATAATCGAAATTTAAAAAAAATCCAAATATTGAACACAATATTAAGACATTGTGGGACACATTGCGCGATGCTGTGGGGTTTTTCCACCAGTAGATCAAGGCTGTAAGCCTGTGCATGTTTTGTTTTATTTTTGTGTGCAATTCCTCGCTCAAATCGATGGTGTCATAGTGTCAGTCTTCAAGCATCTCAGGGTTAGGATCTTCATGAAACTGTCCTTGAAGGCTTCGTCTGCCAGAGCGTAACAGATCGGATTGATCATGCTATTCATGTAGCCCCAGAATATCACTACCTGTAATAAAAAAAAAATAGATACATTCATAGAAAAAAGTAGTAAACAGAATGTCAGCGACACACATAGTTATTAAAGATAGTATACTTCCACCCCCACCCCTGCTACATTCACATCAACGAAACTATTCAACCTAGTCTGCAATCGCATACTCATTTTATTATTATTATTTATTTATATACCACTCGAGGGATGGAACACCCGATCAGCCATTGCTGTTTTTCGTATGGGTCCATATTTGAAACTTAAACCAATAACAGGTCTAGAGTGTAGACGAGACACCAAAGACTCTGTTTGTGTAAGCCAGCCACAGTACAGAGTGAATCTAGTCTCACTACTTCAGACGCTGCATTATGCACTATGCGAATTGCGAAAACCCAGGGTCTGTGCCTGCAGACTAGATACCACCGTCCGATCGGATGTCATTGAAAGTATAGCGATATAGTTTTAATCGATGCAGAGTGACATTAAGGGAGGTTTCACGACACTACGCAGACGCTTTCCGGAACGCTGAGAATCTACTTGTCAAAAGCCTTTCATGGCAAAGCAGCCTTTGTCGAAAATCGGTGAATCAAAACAGTAGTGTCGTTCTGACCTCTGTACAAACGACATTATTTGCAAGCTGTCATCAGGTTCGAATCTTAGGACGATCTGGGGCCCGTTGCAGAAAGAGTTGCAATCAATCGCAACTCTAACAATCATGCGTAACTTGATTTCCAACCAATCAACAGCGCGCATTTGGGACTTGCGATTGATTGCTTGTTTTGCGTTTAAACGCAACTATTTCTGCAACGGACCCCAGCTGTCAGGGTTACCACATTATTCGGCAATGACCTCTAAGCTGTTTATTTCGATTTGACGGGCATTTTTAATAGGCTCTCACTGTTCCGGAAAGCGTCTGCGTATAGTGGTTGAGAAAACTCTTTAATGTAGAGATGCTATCAACTGGTCAACCTGTGGGCCCAATCCCGTGTTATAAAATTTATAGCATGTGTTCTTTAGAATCTTAGAAGATATCAACCGCAACCCAAATTCATTTCATAGAAATCTATTCAGTTCAGGGAAATTCATATTGATAATGGGATTATACAATACATTTTTGTAAATGTTATAAAACACCCCAAAATGCACTAACATCTCCGTCTTCTTCTTCTTGTTCTTCTTCCTCTTATTATTCTTCTTCTACTCTTCCTCCTCCTCCTCCTTCTTCTTCGTCTTCTTCTTCTTATTATTATTATTATTATTATTATTCCTCTTCTTCTCTCTTCTTCTTCTTCTTCTCCTCCTCCTCCTCCTCCCTTTTCTTCTTCTTCTTCTTCTTCTTCCTCTTCTCCTCCTTCTTCTTCTTCGTCTTCTCTTTTCTTCGACTTTGATTTCTACCTTTCCAGTTTTACTTTTTGTTTCACACATTAAGCCAACTTTATCAATACGGTCTATATAGAAACATTTTTAAAGGAAAATGGCATTCGTTAATCTTCATCAAATGAGAACACTAAGACCAAGTTTGCTTTTATACACTGCAAAAACTGTGGTGTTAATTTAACACCAGTCCGGAATCCATAAATGACCACACCAGAGAGGTGTTGAAACAACACCGGTTTGAAATTAAATCGATGTTGTTTTAACACTACTTGATGTTGTATAAACGCCTATCTGGAATTAGTCAAAAACCAAACTGGTGTTAAATTAACACTTCTCTGGTGTGGTCAAATATAGATTCCGGACTGGTGTTAAATCAACACCGCAGTTTTTGCAGTGTATATGATTGAAAAAGAAGAGGGGGTAATTTTCTTCCCTTCTCAGCTTATTACAAATAAACTATTTACAAATGGGAACCGTTATAAAATTCAAAGAGCTAATCAAACAGAATTTGCCTTTTGTCTAGGAAAATCAATTTGCAAGAATATATAAAATTTCATCTGATAATGAAAATGAAACTTATAAATATCAAATAACCATTATACCGAAGAAAATTGGTACCACGGGTCAATACCAACTGTGACATTTAACATATATATATATATGTCACCTAGATAGTGCAGGTTGTCATACCACTTTTTTTGTAAAGGATGGAAACTGAAAAGGGAAAGCCTATCCACTTGTACAATACATGCAATTATTAGATTGAAAAGCTTGACCTTTCAATTAGGGCATTCATCCTTTTTTTATCAGCCACTGATATATTTAAAACGCTATTTTGAATGTGCCAAGAAAATCAATCAAAATATATTCAGATATACTTTCTTATTAAACAATATTTTTTATTTTCTATCATATTTTCCGATGCCGTGCTGATTTTCAATGATATTCGTCTAGAAATCGAATTCCGCAATTCTCCGGCATTTCTTTATATTTTTCTCAAGAAGCCACCAATGATACTAACAAATATTCCGAGACTTGATAAAACAGATTTTTTCACCCCTCTAAATCGATATCAGTACGGTTGATACGGTTTTATTGAATTTATAAAGATAAAAGGGGTTTTATGTCCCCTTTTATAGATAAAATGACCTTCCACGATCGCTTTGAAAAACCAGTCACTCTGCAATACTTGCCAAGAGTAAAAGTAAAACTCACACGACTGGGATTATTAAAGGACAAGTCCACCCTAACAAAACCTTGATTTGAATAAAAAGAGAAAAATCCAACAAGCAAAACATTGGAAATTCATCAAAATTGGATGTAAAAAAAGAAAGTTATGATATTTTAAAGTTTCGTTTAATATCACAAAAAAAGTTATATGCACATCCTGGTCTGTATGCAACTGAGGATAGTGATGACATCATCCACTCACTATTTCTTTGGTATTACTAGTATATGAAATATGAAATATTCAAATTCTTTCCTCATTATCAAGTGTAACAATAATTGATCCATCCTGAACATTTGGAATTTGCCTTGTTTAATACTAAATGGTTCAGTCAGGTTGGTCCTTATTGTCAAATCTGTAAACAAATGAAATGTTGTATAATTCAAACAATAAAAAAAAGAAATAGTGAATGAGGGACATCATCGTCTGTCTCATTTGCATGTCACTGAGTTGTGCATTTCACTTCTTTTTGTGAAAAATAAGCAACATTTTAAAATGTCATAACTTTTTTATTTTACATCCGATTTTGATGAAACATTCTCTTAGGTTAAATTTTTCTATTTCTCCAAATCAAATTTTTGCTGGGGTGGACTTGACCTTTAACTTTCCATACCATGACTTATTCTCACCTTTCTACTCCCTCTGAAAGCCGTATTCATGATACCCTAACATTATATTTGATCAAAACTGTTGAACCAAGAGGGTCGAAAATGTGTGCGTGCATAGTGTAGTCCTATACATTATACTTTCTATGTTTAGTGTTTGCGATTCTCGGCAACATTAAATCATGCTTTTGCAATTCTGGTAATTTTAGAGCAATGGCCATTTTATGTGCATTAAAGAGGCCCCGAAAGTTTGAGACTGTTTATTTGTTTGTCAGAATAAAAAGAAAACATTTTTTTCTTAATCTTTATCGTTAATCTTAGTCCTTTTGATATGCATAGCCTTCATCTATGAAATTAAGTTGCTATTTTTTCTTGTTATGTTTTCCCATATATGTTTTCGTCGTGTTGATGTACATTGTTTTCAATTGTTATTTCCTAGTGCCCCCCCCCCCCCACCCTCGATTATCCTTTTTATATCAAATATTTGCAAGAATATGATCAGATCAATCAAAATGCCCTGATTCATTGCTTTGAAATAATTGATCGCAAAAATTCGCCACTTTTAGGTGGATCAGGTTGCTCAAGACAGCGAGGATCGTTCTCAGAAACAACCTGTTTTCCGGAAGCTGTATAATCACTTTAATGGTCACGGTTTGGTCTTGATTTTGGTTTTTGGTTTTAAGTTGCAACACAACTTCTCTGTCGAACTTGTTATTGTCCCTAAAATGGTATGCGCATGCCTAAGAGAGGGACTAGCTATTCTGCGCAAATGCAATTTTTTTTTACGGTAACTTGAAATTACATGGCCAATCTTAATGTATTTAATAGTCAGTAGTCAGTTCATATCTACTTCAGATCGAGTTAATACTCATCTTCAGCTGGAGTCCAATCTATATTTCGGTACAACGCGACAAAACTCGACGTTAAGAATAATCCTATTACACGGCCTTCCTTCAGAACCAGACCTGGGGTGCTGGGGTGGAGCACCCCCCCCCCCCCCCACCCCTCCTTAAAGATTTTAATGGGGATTCTATGTTATAAACTATATGCCGCACCCCTGGAAATTAGGTTGATATGCTATGTAAAATGTAAAAATATTGCCCTATCCTCCTTCACTTTTTTTTTTTAGTGAAAACCATTTCATTTTTACTTTCTTGATAACAAACCACCAACCCCTGTTTAAAAATCGTTCCGAGGACACTGATTTATGAATATGATTGATTTTCCCAAAGACGACAAGAACACGCTCGTCAAAATATCGAGTTTGGGTGGTCCTTTTCAGGACCAACACTTGCCCCAAGAAAGATACATGGTGTACCGTGAAACCCACTATACTCTGTGATTGTATCATGCAAGTTTAAAAACAACTTTATGGAACAACTTGCCAATGGGCTGACATATACTTACCGAATAGACGATACTCGGCACGCACGTGGGGCAAAATGGTGACGTCACTGTGACGATTACGGCCGGGAACCATGCTATCCACATAGCAGTAACGATAAAGGCCAAGGTACGAACGCCTGCGTATGAAAAAAATGATAATAATAAATTGCTTGTATGTCAAATAGCTTCAGCTAAGCCAAAACGACGACGTCACAATAAGCAATTTTATTTATTTATTCATCTTATGCATTTCAGTGCGTTTTATACCATATCCCGTCGCGGTGGAGCAAGACACCCACAACTCAGATTTGGTACGAAAATAGTCCATAATTATGGTCCTTACACTATGTATGAATTTCTAATGTATATTAACCCATAACTGGGGCCGTTTCATAAAGCTGTTCGTAAGTTAAAAGCGACTTTAAGAACGACTGGTGATCATTTCTTATGCGCTAAACCATCGTCAATGGTCAATGAACATTTTTATGCATACCATTCACCACAAAAAAGGATCACCAGTTGTTCTTAAAGTCGCTCTTAACTTACGAAGAGCTTTATGAAACACCCACCAGGCCGATTTTCGGCTATTCATTTGACTATACATTTCGTTATCATGAACCAATTCATTCCAGGGGCCCATTGCAGAAAGAGCTACGATCAAACGCAACAAAAAAAAAACCTACGTGTCGGTATACATATATAGTTAATGAATGATTTCCAAACTTAGCAACAACGGGTGATTAAAATGTGATTTCTTAATAATCAATAGGTCAACGATTTTATTTTTCAGTCAGGTAATATCATATAAGATTCTTTCTTGTTATGATTTGGACATTGAGCACTCTTTTGTGCTAAATAACCGACACATATAATTATATTTATAATTAGGTCTATTGTCAGAGAATTATCATTCACAATATCTATAACCAATTTTAAAATTTCAGCTACCAATAATTATTTAAGCCTGCAATGGTGGAATTTCAATACAAGAATATAAATCGCTCATTAATACTTTAAATACATTTGTGGCAAACCTTTCATGCTCTCACTGCCGATTTCCTTTGTCTTTGTGACGTCTTCCTTTGCAACAACACTCTCAGTCGCAGCCGATGTCTGTACCGATGCAGTTATGTTGCCAGTTTCAGGATCACTTGGCCGGTCGACAGCGGAAGACGGAGACTGCGCGATCCCTGTTGCAAGTCTCATCTCCTTTCGCCCTTTGTAGAATTTTCTTATGACGGCGTAAATTTTGGCACAGAGGGCGGTGGTTAGGATAAAGGGGACGAAGAAGTAAACAATGGGCAGGGCAAAGCTTGCAATGACACTCTGGAAGTACAAGGGTTCGCAGACATCTTCAGGAAAGGGCCTTTGGTCATTGCCGTTGATGATCTGCCAGAGAGTCGTCGCCGGTAACCAGACGATGAACGGGAGAATGTAACCGATTGCGATGATGAGGATTGCACGGGACCGTCGTCGCCAGTGTTGGCGATGTCGAAAAGGGTCCGATACAGCAACGCAACGATCGAGGCTGATGAGGGTGACGAGTACCATGCTCGTATGTGTGAACGCGTGGTCGAGGAAGGTGAAGATGTCACAAAAGACGGCACTGAACGGCCATCGTCCCATGATGATGACGACGGCGAAGAGAGGCATGTCGACTGCACCGACCAACAGGTCGGCGATGGCCAGACCCAAAATGAAATAGTTGTTGTAAGTGCGGAGTTTGGTTGTCGTGCAGAACGCGATGACGACGAAGAGATTCCCGACGACGGTCATGAAGATGATCACGGCTATGACCAAGGATAATACAATAACGACGTCCGGAGAATAAGGACTCGACAGGATGATGTCCTCAGCGTCTCCTGCTAACGTGACCAGGGTAACGACATCAGTCAGAATTTCAGACGCCACCGTTGTGCCGACAAGGCCAGACATATTGCAATAGTTTTTACTGCAGTTCGTGACGGAAAATCAGCAAAATATACTTCTTGCATCAATTTCACCTCTCCACATTCACAGCATTTCACTTAACGTTAAAAACTCTTCAATCCCTATATATATCCTTTCCGAGGTGGATATTGCGGAGGACAAGTTTGCGCATGCTCAGTTTTAAATTCAATGTCATTCAAATGTGTTGACCTATACTGTCTTGCATAAGCATAAGCAATGTCGCTGGTATCATGCACGTTCTAGTAAACTGAGTAAACTTGCAATTGCAAGTAACCTCTCAGACATACAGAATCTTTATTTTCTCTCCCCCCCCCCCTCCATTCCCTCTCTTTCTCTATTTTACATTTTAATTTCCGAAATGTTTTATTACAGGTGCATTCTAAATCCAATTATGAAATATTCCGAACAATGTTTCTTTTTAATGATGGTTTTACGATCATACTTTAAGAAGTACAATAAGGACTAAATAATCAATATATTTTTGTGTGTGTTTTTTACTCATCTCTCTGGCTGATTTTATTTTTTTTTTGGCTATGACAAAGAAACATCGGGAAAAATCATATATTGCGTTATTCCGACGTTTGGGATTTTCATAGTGACTGCATGTGAAATTCTAAGGGTCCAAACAGCTATCACATTGTCGATTCTTTTTTTAATATGTTAAAACTTAATTTCCATTTCATTTATTTTTCTTCTGTTTTCAAATCTTAAGAATTATTACGTACGGAGAGGAAATTCCCTTATGATATCACCTTTCAAAGAACATCTCAATTTTGCGTATTCCTTTCATTACATTATGCGACCGAAGTCATACCACGGACTCTTGCAAAGAAAACATGATATTTTTTAATAGCATTTTAAGTATAAATGTATATATTATGGTAATGAATGAAATGTAAACATGACTACTACAGCTACGCCTGTTTTTCATATGTAATTATCAATTTGTACATGTATGTATTTCATTGAGGACCACATTTTGATTGAATTAAATTTGCACTCATTGATGGGCGTGTCCAACGATTTGTTATCGTTCTTATGATGATTGTAAAAATCGATATTGTTATATGAATTGTTATATTCATGAAGGAAAAACATTCATAATTATTCTGTTAGACAGCAGAAACGCTCGATCGTAAACAAATTTCCCCGTTTGTTTCACATTTGCTAAGAACTGGATAAAAACGTCCGCGATATTTGAATGTATGTACTTTCAAAGTCTTTGTGTTTTTGTTGTTATTTTGGTTTGTTTGTTTGTTTTTTTTGTTTTTTGGGGGGATTTCCTACAATTTTAGAAAAGATGGTATTTATATCTATATTTATAATCGCAACTTTATGCTGTGACCTGTAGGCTGTATGTATTGTTTTTAACAGCGGCCAGGCAGATTCATGCACTGTTTTGCATTATCTGGCGATAGATGCTATTCTGGTTATATAGATAAGTTGACTAAGAATTTACACAACAATAATAAATCAAATTCAATGCATTGATATGTATATTCAAATCATGAAATTGTGATTTATCAATCAGATATCTTCAATTGGTTTTCCTCAACCTATTCAGAATGAATATTATCTCATTGATTTTCACATGACATATTAAACAATATAATCTCCATTTACATAAATAATATACATGCATGCGCAAATGTAAATGCTTCAATCTGAACTAAATATTCAGATGACAATTGTCTATTAATCATTCTCCCAAATAGTAACTTTTGGTAAATATTCAATTTCCAGTTTTCCTACGAAAAACAATTATTCCTTTTTGGTTTATAGAACAAAATTGATGTACTGCAATAATTTAAGTAGCCAACTTATAATTGAGCTCATAATTCAGATTACTATAAAATCTCAAAGAAATTGCCTATTGCGCTGTATGATTCTGCAGCTAAATCAATTAACAAAAAATAAGTATCCGCGAATGTTCTCAACCCCCTTCGTGGTCCCTTCGTGGTCGCCAATTGTCAGATTCATGCATTGTTTTGCATTATCTGGCGATAGAATGCTAATCTGGTTATATAGATAAGTTGACTAAGAATTTACACAACAATAATAAATCAAATTCAATGTATTGATATATATATTCAAATCATGAAATTGTGATTTATTAATCAAATATCTTCAATTGGTTTTCTCCAACCTATTCAGAATGAATGAAACCCGGGATCAGTGACCATGACATCACCCTGTTTGACATCAATATGCGACCCAAACTCCAAAGAAAACCAGTGCGGAGAATTTACAAGTATGACAAAGCTTACAAACAAGACATTAAGGAGCGCTGCTCTCAGATGTCATATGACTACTTTGAAAGATCTCATGAAGACATCTCTGTAGAAGATAATTGGATGTTCTTCAAGACTTCTCTTTTGTCAATCATGTCTCACATTCCCCACAGGAACTCGAGGCCCAAGACAAGCCACCCGTACATCACCCCGAAGATCATACGGGAGGTGAATAAGAGGGACAGGCTATACAAGAAGGCAAGACGTTCAAGGTCATATTCAGACTGGGGAACGTACAAAACAAAGAGATATTCTGTTCAAAGAGCAAAAGAATCAGCTCACAGTGAATACCTTCAAAAAGTTGTTGGAGGAAGTCTTATGACTGACGCAAAGAAATTCTGGAGGTACGTCAAAGCTCAGCGGAGAGAGTCGGTAGGAGACCAACTTTGAAAGTAGGAAATGTTTCCTATGTATCCAATGAGGAGAAATCTAATGCTCTAAATGCTCAGTTCTCTTCAGTTTTTACACATGATAATACTTCATCGGTACTACCAGACAAGGGTCCCTCACCGTACACACCAATTGAAGATCTCTTCATCAGCTTACGAGGAGTGAATAAACAACTGAAAGAATTTAACACCAACAAAGCCAGTGGTCCAGATGAAATACCTGCTAGAATGTTAAGAGACTATGCAGATGAGATTAGCCCAGTCCTTACTCATCTCTTCCAACAATCCTATGATGAGGGCATTCTTCCAAGTTATTGGCTAAGAGCTCAAGTGGCCAGCATCTACAAGTCTGGCGACAAGAGTAACCCAGCCAATTATAGACCGGTGTCACTCACATGCATCTGCTGCAAGATTCTAGAGCACATTGTATTGAGCCACATGTCATAATACTTGGAAAAGAATAACATCATCAACTCAAACCAACATGGATTTAGGAAGGAACTGTCATGTAAGACGCAACTTGTTGAGGCAATCAATGACTGGGCATACAACATCGACCAGCAATGTCAGACAGACGCCTTCTTTCTCGACTTTAGTTAAGGCCTTCGATAAGGTATTACACAGGAAGCTGCTCTACAAATTGGAGTATTATGGCATTACTGGTCAAATGCATGGATAGATCAAAGCTTTTCTATCAGGCAGATCTCAGTCAGTTCATGTTGATGGAACATCCTTACCACGAGCCAGTGTTCTCTCAGGCGTGCCGCAAGGCTCAGTACCCGGACCTGTGTTATTCCTGTTGTACATCAATGACATCTGTGAATGCATCTCATCACCAATCGGACTCGTTGCTAATGACTGTGTGCTGTATCGCAAGGTCGAGACAAGAGCTGACCACGCAATTCTCCAGCGAGATCTTTCAACATTATCGAATTGGGCAAAACTGAGGTATAATATGTCCTTCAATGTCAAGAAGTGTGCCCACATGTGTATCTCATTGAAACGACAACCCTTGGCTTGCAACTTTACCATCAGTGACCAACCTGTTCCAACGGCAACCTCCTGTAAATACCTCGGTGTGACCATCACAGACAACCTGAGTTGGAACTTCCATGCACAGAAGATATCCTCCAAAGCTACTCGTACTCTTGAAATCATACGTTGAGCATTGGGTAAATGTGACCTGAAAGTGAGAGACATTGCGTACAAGCAACTTGTCAGACCTCAACTTGAGTATGCTTCATGTGCATGGAATCCTCACATACAGAAAGATGTAAACATTATTGAGAACATTCAGCGTCAGGGTGCTAGGTTTGTCCTTCACGACTATAGCAGTGAATCCAGTGTAACATCGATGTTGTCAACTCTTCACTGGGATACTCTCCAACACAGATGCCTTCTTAGCCTATGTGAGATGTTCTACAAAATTCATCACAATTGTGTTTATATCAACATGCCACATCAGGTTAAGTTAAGCAGCAATTCTCGTCCACAACGTTCACAACACACTGGACATCAGCTCAAGTACACCCAGCCTTTTTGTAGAGTGAACTGCTACATGTACAGTATGTTCCCAAGAACCATCCGTATTTGGAATACTCTCCCAAACGCTGCTGTAACTTCGACCTCTATAGCTGGCTTCCGGGGAGCAACATTGCCTATCATTCAGCAAATGTTGCCTCCCCTCCCCTTAAGGTGCTGTAAGAGGGACACACACGCACCACCCGCACATTGCACCTAGCACACTGTATATAGTGCACCAAGAATACCACCACATCACCTGAAGCACTGGCAGCATCTGACACAGCACAACCCTCTCCAGTACAGTGTTCGCTTTTTGGGAGAGTACTTCTTCAAGGTTCAAGGGGTTTGTATATAGATATAATCTGACTTTAGTCATTTATCATAACTTTAGGGTGTTTAACATAAAGTGTTTGTTGCCAAATGCATAAATACCAGGGGTATAGTAAATGAATAATATTCACAGTTGAAGAAAGTTGATGGACAACTATCATCTTCGAGGCTAGCTGGATGTAGATAGTTCCCGGGAGATAGCTAAGAAAATAGTAATGTATACGTTTCATTTTTATAGTGTTTAGAACCTTTCCTAGAACAGTTATATTTGTCCTTCAAGACCATTTACGGTATCTCTTATTCGTCCCTGCAAGGAGCTCCTAGGTCCCTGCTTGTCGCAATCGAATGCCATTGTAAATTTGTCTTTTCCAAACTGGTTTTTCCATGAAATGGTAAACAATATGCACTTCACAGGAATAAAGGCGGAAGTGAAAAAAGGTATTCATTGTTTAAAAATCATGTATCCTTTATTACACTCTTAAGATAGTTTTAACCAACCCCGGACAACATACTGTCCACACAACGTTTGGTTAAAATCTGTTCAAATTTGGTAATAAAAGCTCATAATTAGGCAATTAATTTGCTCAATTGGATAATAACTGCCCAGAATATATTTTTACCAACATACATTACCCAACACAGTGGACAGTATGTTGCCCAACATTTTAAGTGCGTGTGATTAATAACCACTGCAAAACACACATTACACTCAAGAAAATAACATTCACTGGCCTACAAACAGGAAAGTGCGTGTTCAAATAAATCATAAAAATTGTAATTCAAGAAGGAAATTTTTGATAATTGTTCATTATACACCATGTATACCCGCTTCATCTTCTTGCCGTCATATCACATAGTTTAATCGTTTAATTTCATTTATTGGTTTTTGCAACATTTTCATGAGCAAATATCATAATCCTGCATGCAAAACCAGGGGCCCGTTACATAGAGTTACAACTGTTGTAACTTTGCCATTATAAATATTTATTTATTTTTGTTTATTTTTTATCCATTATACTTTTTTCTTTATTTTATATTATTTTTAACTCATAAAATGTACTTATAAAAGGGGGCCTTCACCCTACAAGCCCTGCTTTTTAGTTGGTCTCCTTCCCTTTCGATTTCATGGTATTATTGTATTGTAAAAATTGATCTAAATGTCATATTTTGTAAATATGTATATTGAACTATCATTGTAAATATAAAAAGATTGAAAGAGGAAATCAATGAATTGAATTATGGCAACTATGGTAACTAGGGCTCAGCAGCCAATCATAATCAAGGTTACCATGGTAGTTGCCATAATGGCAAAGTTACAACAGTTGCAACTTTTTATAAAACGGGCCCCTGTGGCCCATTTCATGAAAAGTTAAAACTATGGTAACTTTGCCATTATGATTTAAACAGTTGTTTAAAAAGTTTAAACAGTAGTTGTTAGAGTGACGGGCTTAAACAACGTGCTTTTTTACATTGTATCTATCTTTCTATCAATTTCTATTTATCTATCTATCTATATACATGTAGGCCCTATCTGTCTCTTAGAATTCGGGAACAATTCGATTTGTCTACTAAATATTATGAATAATTGTATTAACAAAAGAATAACATGACAGTTTTTTCTATATTTTACTTTCCTACAGACTAGGAACAGGAAAGTCATTATTTCTTTTTTTTTTCTCTCAGCCATTTCTTGAATTTCATTTTGAACGTATTTTTGGAGTTAAGAAACTGCAATATTTCTTTTTTAACGTACGTCGTGTACGAAGTGATTATAAAAACTTAAAGAAGAGATCAAAGTACGGGTGGAATAATAGGTTAAAGTCAAGAACGAGAAGAAAGAAAGGTAACAAAAAATGATATGGGTCGTGTAAAGCAATAGGCCTATGAACCTTATTCTATTTCGATATAATATTCAGAAAATGCTGTCATATTTCACCCCTTTTCTTTTCATTTTGTTACATTTTTCCTTTCTTTTTCTTGGTCATGATTATTTGGGGGCCCATGGTCCCCAAGTCCTCATCTGCCCGCCGGTGTTTACTGGCAAATAATTATAATAGCAACAGACGGAGTCGCAGGACTTGGCACTACCCGTTAATGCAGTACGCCAGATAAGCATGAATAGCGCCAGCTTACGTTGAAACGCAACGCATCCATGAATTAAGTTGGTGGATGCTTGGAAGTTATATGAAAATGGAAATGATATGAAAATTTGTCCTCTTTTCTCCCAATTTCATCATCTCCATCATCGCAATCATCATAATAACCATCACAAGCACCATCACCACCACCAACTTCATAATCACATAAACATAATCATCCTGATCATCACAATCATCTTAATCATCATCATTATCATCATCGTCATCATCATCATCATCAAAAACTAAAACATTTTTAAATAGATTTAAATTAGGCAAGCCCATTGAACTTATTTTGGATCATTGAATCACAATTTAAACCCAAACAAAGAAAAAAAAGCCGCGTAATTATCAACTCGAAAAAAAAGAAAATAAATAGAACGTTACCGGATTCTAGGTCGCTTGCTATACAATTGATCTGGAATCTATATATCCACACCAGAGAAGTGTTAAACAACACCAGTTTCGTTTTGTTCTAACACCAGATAGGTGTTTATACAACACCAATTAGTATTTAAACAGCATCGGTTTGATTCCAAACTGGCGTTGTTTCAATACTTGTCTGGTGTGGACATGTTTATATTCCGGGCTGGTGTTAAATCAACACCAGAGTTTTTGCAGTGTATGTCATGTAATATAAAATGCATTAATTTCAATTTAGTAATTGTTAAAGGACAATTCCACCCCCAAAAAAAGTTGATTTGAATAAAAACTGAAAATTTCATCAAAATCGGATGTAAAATAAGAATGTTATGACATTTTAAAGTTTTGCTTAATTTCACATTCATTTCACAATTGTCCTGTGAAACAAAGTGTTATTCCTCCTTGAGCATGTGACATTACCATTGTTATAACATTTTATGATTCAGCTAAGTTGGTCCGTGATGTCGTATTGGTAAAAATTAGAATATTGTATAATTCAAACAATAAAAAAAAATATTGAGTGAGGGACATCATCGATTCTCGCATTTGCATGCCACTCAGTTGTGCATATAACTGTTTTGTGAAAAACAAGCGAAACTTTAAATGTCATAACTTTCTTATTTTTACATCCGATTCTGATAAAACTTTCAGTATGATGCTTGTTAGATTTTTCTCTATTTATTCAAATCAACATTTTTCTGGGGTGGACTTGACTTTTAATAATGGCTAAAATATTTTTTTCTTTCTTTCTTTTGTGAAATGATGTATCTGTTGTTCTGTCTTACAATCAGATGGTAATCTGCGTTTTTGTAGACGGCTCTGGAAAAAAGCGGGGGCTGAAACCCATAACCCCCCCCCCCCCATTCCCGCGGCACCTGTAAAAGCAAATTATAATTTTGTTTTAAGAAAATGAGATTTCGTATTTTATTTTAATTCACGATACATGTAAAGCTGGTCGCATATGACGTAACAAATAAAACAGAAACTTTTAATAACTTAATTAATCTTTGATGGATTCTCTTCAAACCTTCAACAATTCTTTTTATTATTTTTTTCTTCTTCTTTTTTTACAATAAAATTTTTGTCAGGGTGAGCTTCCGCCTTAGTTTGTAAATTAAAGAGTTATTATAGAGTAACACGCTCAAGGGATCTCCTATTTATACGCTTATTGCTTATTTTCTTCTTTTTTCACCCCCTTTCGCTTCCGTTCTCCTTTACTTCTCATTACAAAACAAGCTGAAACCTTTGAAAGTTTGAATCAAAAGTGGCTTCGGTCCCCTCAATTTTTTTTTTTTTTGGGGGGGGGTAGTGCGTGAAAACGGTGATCGTCGCCGTGGAGTAACTTCTAATAATCATCTTTCCAGTTATTTCCAGCGAGACATGTCACCCCCACTAAGCGGCAAGAAGTTCCGTCACTTAAAACAGTGTCAATGAAAAGTCACTGACTAATCGCTTCGTCAAACGCTACCTTGATGTTGAACGGAAGAGGGCGACATTTCTATACCAAACTTAGCTAGTCGGCTCTGCTTCTGCAGACAAATTTTTTTTTAAAGATGATGTCGATGATGGTGATGCTGATAATGATAATAATAATGATGATGATGTTGTTGCTGTTGTTGTTGTTTGTGGTGGTAGAGGTGGTGGTGGTGGTAATGGTGATGATGATGCCAGCATGTTTAAGAGTGTAATAGAAGATACATGAGTTTTAAACAATGAATACTTTTTTCACTTCCGCCTTTATTCCTGTGAAGTGCATATTGTTTACCATTTCATGGAAAAGCCAGTTTGGAAAAGATAAATTTACAATGACACTCGATTGCAACAAGTAGGGACCAAGAAGCTCCTCACATGGACGAATCAGAGATACCGTAAATGGTCTTGAAGGACAAATAGAACTGTTCTATGAAAGGTACTAAGCACTATTTTAAAAAATGAGACTTATACATCATTATTTTCTAAGCTATCTCCCGGGAACTATCTACATCCAGCTAGCCTCGAAAATGATAGTTGTCCATTATCTTTCCTCAACTGTGAGTATTATTCCCCAGATGGTTATTGGTAATGATAATAATATCGGCATTAATGCAAGAAGAATAAGAAGGAAAGGAAGAACAAGAAAGAGCGGAAGAACAAGAAAGAAAAAAAAAGAGTTCTGGTAGTAAAAGCAGATAAAAAAAACACCCCGAACATAGAATAAGAAAGAGAAATTGAAAAAGAAAAAGAAAAGTCGAAGAAAATGTTTGAAGCAGAAATAGGACAAATTTCAGGTAGTTCCCATTTCAATCCCACGGGTCTGATGCACAAAGAGATGCAATCAAACACAACTCCAAAAATCAAATGCAACTTGATTACCAACCAATCAGAAGCGAGTATTTCACAATGAACAGCTCAGAGAGGTCTTTTGTGAACCGGGAAAGCGGATCGTCGTTAGATTCTGAGCTGACAAAAAAAATGCAAATATGTCGTTTGTCCGGAGTCCAGGGGAGTGTTTCATCAACATTTTCATCCGACAAGTTGTCAGATCTGACATCTTTCTCTGATGTTGATTGGCTGAGAGGTACTGTTACTATGGTAACTGTCGGATAAAATGTGCCTTGTCGGATAAAACGTCCGACAAGTCCTTTCATGAAACGCTCCCCAGGACGAAACTGTTGTTTTGATTCATTGATTTTCGACAAAGACTGCTAATTTATCATGAAGGGCATTTGACAATAGATTTTCTATGTTGTAGAACCCGTCCCAGTCGTGATTTGCGAAAACACTCTATTGATTTGGTCGAACGGGGGAAGGACCACGCAGAGTATTGATTCCTTGAATAAACTTTGAAATGAATGTGTCTAGAGAAAAGAAGAATTGGGATAAGCTCTAGTGTTTGTTCTTGTCACCATAACATGTGTTATCCTTTCATAAGTCCAAAGTGGACTATCGAGCGTGCAAACACGGATACTATAATGACCACTATAGGTGCCATTCTGACTGTAGATGAGTCTATTAGATCTGTAAATGTTCCTTACTTGGACCAAGCGGTCCAGACTGACCCTAACTGTAACAGAATATGACGTGAAGGATACGGAGCACATGCGCAGCCTTATTCATAGTCGTCATCAAATGATTGCAGGAATGGTCTCATCTAGAACTTGACATATTATAATACGATAATATATCACCAATCGGTGGACTGTACTTAGAAGAAGAAGAAGACATATTGCGCATCTATCGAATCAATTAATTGAGGTTCTCCCAAGAAGCAGTGCAACTTTCTCTTAATTACGGACGGCGTATGCGGGCTAATTTCGAGAAGAGTTCCCCATTTCTCGCGCGGATTCTCGAGAAGAAACAACCGGAATGGTGTCTTATCCTCAATAAAGTACATGTAAGTATATTTGATAACTATTTATGATATCGACATCATTCGAACCCATAATATCCAATTAATATTTAGTAAATTAAAAAAAGAAGGAATTCCCGCTAGGCAATGGATAATGATAAGCAAAGCATTCATAACTTGCGGCAAAGCTTATATTAAGGGAGACCTAAATGTCACAACAGATTATTGACGGATAAGGGAATGACTGAAAAATAATTATGTCAGCGTGGTTAGTGAAAACGAAGAAGGATTCATTTAGATAAATATGAACTGATTTTTAAGAGAATGAATGAAATGGTGTGGACAGGAGAGAGAGAGAGAGAGAGAGAAAGCAATTCTGAGGCATTTTATCTAATGCATAGGCATATACTTATGAACATGGGTGGTGTCAGTAGGTTTCATAGTAACTCCAGGCACAATTTTGTGAAATTATTTGTCTAATTTATTTCAAATATGGACGGTCGTTAACACGTGAATGAAATAATGATATCTCGGCCTCCAAATCAGATTTCATATATGGTAAACTATGACTCATCTTCATTTGCTTAGGAAAATCCACATGACACTCGATTTAGAGTAGATCTGCCTTCTGTGCAATCAATGACACAGGCATAATTTGGCATTATGATTGATGCAGTGTTTGTTTGACAAATAGATTCAGTTTAGGAAGTCTGCGAACGTCCACGGACCCGATAATCATCCACTTCTACGTAGGTTCCCTACTCTTAGCAATCCACAACGAAAGTGCCATCTAAGGTATTATCTTTTATCATTCAAAGACTAAATGTATATGATGATATACATTGCTAGTTATCGAGATGATAGCCTTGCACACTGATATCTCACAAGTAAAACATGTATAATGATCATGATGATCACTCTGTCTTCGGGAATATTATATATTATCACGTTGTTTTATTTCCGTATATAAAATAACACATAAAATGCATTTTACACAAAATTGAAATTGGTCAAAGTTATAATACAATAAGAAGTGGTAAGGATAAATAGCAAATAAATATACGACTGGTCGACCATGCGGCTGAAATATTGATTATACTGCTGCTGGTAATCAATGGAGCCTTCGCATAATTCCATTCAAAATAATTTTTACCAATATTTGACTTATCGGTTTAGATTTTGTGAATTGTAGTTCCATCTTTAATATGGTAGTAAGTTACAGATGTTGATAAGACAAGGAACACCCATTTAATTTTTCGCGCCGATGGGACAATTTTTTATTTTTTATTGCAAGCTTCCATGCCATTAGCTCCCGTTCCCAAATGAGGAACATTCCTTAATGCCAAATGTGTTTTAATAAAATCAGGGAAAAGCGAGATAAACATAATCAATTTGAAGTAAAAAGCAATGAAATAAAAAAGGCTATTCATTTTCAAAGATTTGTTCATGTGATATTATTGCGAACACTGAGCGCGTATATCCCAGGGGAGCGTTTCATCAACATTTATGTCCGACAAGTTGTCAGATCTGACAACTTTCCCCGATTCTGATTGACTGAGAGGTACTGTTGCTATGGTAATTGTCGGATAAAACAGGACTTGTCTGATGAAATCCTTTCATGAAACGCTCCCCAGGTGTGTAACGAAATGCATGCACATACAAACATGATACATGCTTCTATTGATTAATGCACACATGGATAACAGGTTCAACCAATAAAACCAAACGGGGCGTAGCATCTTCTGTATCTCATTTTTAACAGATCACCCAAGCCGTTCCCGAGCTCGTCTTGGCGTGGTGCAATTACCAAAATTACGCTTTGCACACCCTCGCCCACCCTCTAAAGATTTGTGCATTGTCCTTTCAGAATGTTGAGTTGTTTTTTCTTTCCTCTTCCTTCACAGCCACAGATTGGTGCGTCACAACAAAGGCAGCATCGACCGGTACCTATTCAGTTCGCTGGCCAGGAACATGCATGGGAACAATAGAAGATATTGATCGGAGCCAAGAGGCAGTCTAATCTGTTCCTCGTCAATTATTGATCGCTATTCATCCTTGGATTCCTGAAAGAAGATAATAGTCACGGAGCCCTATCATATGACTTATCAGGGTAAACCCTTCTGTTTTTATTGCGCCAGCATTAAAGCTACATGACAAAAACGACATTTGATCGTGGTATCTTAAGGTCGGAGTCGTCACTTTGCAGGAAATAAACCAACGATCGTGAGCATAGTTTTCTTTATGATTTAGGGTGATGGTAGACAGTAGTAGCTTCTTCTTCTTCCTCTGCTTTGATTGGCAAACAGTCATATTTCGTCATAGCGTACAAGTATTCGGTCATTAACATCAAGGTTTTCGGCGTTCTTCATAATGTTATTTGGCTGTACGGTTAATACATATTCTTCAAGCGTTTGATGATATATTTATCACAGACCGGATTTCTTTTATACATCTACATCTTTTCTGGTACTCTGCAACATCAACTCTGGGATAGAACTCTGACAATGAAAACTTAGCCTACGTGTGAATGGTTATACAGACTACATAGTTCTATAGGCCGGTTTAGTTGCAAGGTATCAAGATGTCAGCCCAGCGGATAGCAAGGAGAAAGATTTCGGCTGAGAAGCTTGCCTCGGCTGCCAAGACCTCCAACAACCAAATCGACGAGGAACTCGTCACCGACGATTATGAAACGAAGATGAAGTCGATAGACTTGAGGAACTGCATGGATAGGGTGGATGGCAACCTTTCCCCGGCCTCGATCAGGAGAAAGAACACGCGGTCGAAAAGCATTCAAAATTCTGACGTCATGTCACATGATGAGTCGATGACTTTCGCAAGAAGACAGGTACGATCAGCGTCAGATGGACATTTCACATTTGATGCGATGCAGAGGAGGTTGGGGTTGTCATCCGTGACGTCAGATGAAACATTCGACGAATCGGATGAGATAAATGATCACGTGGTGTCGGGAAGGAGCCAATTAGATGACTTGATTTCACCACGATCGTGGTCCGATATGATCGCGAATGACACTGCTATCGAGACAGAAAACAAGCCTCAACATAATGTGAATAATAATAATAATCACAAGAATAAACCTTCTACAGAAACTGGGCGAAGGAGTAGCAAGGGTGTGGTGAAAGGAATATACGTTGAAGATGTTACATTTCATGACGTCAATTCAAATCAACCAATCAGATCGTTTGAGGATAAAGATGACTTGATAACACCGCGTACGTGGGGTGAGATGGTAGCTGAAGATACTGCATCACGTTACCAAAACCGTAAGAGCAGCCAATCAGAACAAGGCCAAGGCTCACAACAAGTATGTGAAGATTTTATTTATTTATTTATTTATCTACTTATTTATTTGTTTATTTATTTATTCATTCATTATCATGATTATTCTTATTG
This sequence comes from Lytechinus pictus, assembly GCF_037042905.1. Lineage (NCBI taxonomy): Eukaryota > Metazoa > Echinodermata > Echinoidea > Temnopleuroida > Toxopneustidae > Lytechinus > Lytechinus pictus. Next base: position 10,483,263 of record NC_087263.1, on the reverse strand, counting down.
ATATTCTTATTTTATTGTATTGTATTGGTAGTACTAATTTTATTAATATTCTTATTCTTCTTCTTACTATTATTATTATATTGATATGGTGAAGAAAGAAAGCAATAAGGGTGGTTTGAACTAGGGTGATTTTCACCATGTACCTAGGTCCATGTTCTCACTGATCTGTATACTAATTTCACTTTTTGTCTCCCCAAATTACCCCCTTGAAAAAAGCCGGTGACGTCACTTAGTGTGTCCTGTATATACATATCTGTAATTGTGGCAAATATTAAAAACATTTTGCTTCTCCAGGCTACTGTATTACCATGCAGGGAACTAGCAAACTTGACTTGATTACCAATGTAGAATTGAAGTTTAAGTCCATGTTTTCATTTCACTTATCCTAACATTCCCTTTTCTACAAAGGATTCGTCACACAGAGAAGGAAGTGAGCAGCTGGATTTTTTGGCGTCCTCGATAGAGTTTGCCTGGCCTAAGGACCTACCTTGCAACGGATCGCTATCACGTGATTGCGTTACACCGGAAACTGACGATGATCAGCCGAAGGCATCCTGGGAAAAATCAAACGGCTTTGCTAGGTTGGAATGGAATCTGCGCATGTTGAAGAGGAACCTGGTAAGGTTTGGCTTTATCACATCGACATAAAAGAGACAGTAAAGCGCCGCTTTAGTTGATGGGGCTCCTGAACGCTTTGCGAATATTTCGCAAGGACATGAATATAAAAAAAATGACTCCAACATTCATTTTACGCAACAAGAATGCGCAAAATTTTTGTTTAAAAAAAAAGCTTTTTCAGTTGTTTGCGAGTACTTTTTTTTTATTTTCAAAATTTCTTCTGAACGAAACGCGACTCCAAGCGACACCACGAACAATGATATTGGCGAAGCTGTTATTGGCGAAGTTAAGAGCATGTTTTCTGCCCTTTTGTCGCATAAAAAAACGAATGTTTGACTTTGCAATTTTGGGGGCATTTGTGTCCATGCAAAACCTTTTCAAAGCGTTCGTGAGCCCCATGAAAGCAGTACCGGTCAGAGAGCGAGGACAATTGCGCCAACGCCAGAATATTGGTTAGTCCTTAAACTCGAATGAACATGATGCTTGTTGTTTTGTTTGTGAGTTGCAAGCTGATTTTTCTCGTCAATAAACAAACAAGAGTCAGAAATTGTATGACATTGAATATTATCACGGTAGATATTTCACACTTTTTTCAATCAGTTCCAAATCTGCATTTTGTTTGCCAACATTCAGCATGGGAGAACAGGCAATTCATAGTAACGTTATTTGCTTCAAGTTCATGTGAACATTGATTTTTGTCCAAGAAGACATCAAGTGTATTGAAAATATCTGTAAAATGACAAAAGCAGCTGCAAGGTCTTTGTCGAAAATTTGTAAGCCGGAGCAGCATTTTCGTCACAAGCTTTGGAGCGCTAACGAAACAGGCCAGAGTCTGCTGTTTTGACTAATTTTCGACAAAGATTTCTTGGTTGTACTTTGTCATGAAGAGCATTTGACAATACATTTTCTATGTTTTCGAACCCTCCATACCTCCCGGAGCGAACAATAATTATTCCCTACTAACCGCTCCATCCCGATCAATAATAAATGACATACTATAGGTTGATTTGGCGTTGGTTTTGCCCGTGCATCTGCCCACCATTCGTTAGGCTTCTCTAAGTTTATTTCACAATTCTATGTTTCTACAGTTAGCAATGAGAAAAACGGACCAGAAGATATTTCGCCAGCTCCTGAGTAATTACGAGACGATTGGCCACTTGTCTGATCACGTGACATTTTCATCGGAAACGCCTTCGCCGTTGCCACCTTCATCTTCCCCATGTCCACTCACTTCGAGGTCAACTCCGAGTAGCCCCGAGAAATGCCGATCATATTCGTCCATTACGCCGATGACAACTCCGGGAGATACCGAACTGTTCCGAATCATCCGAGAAGCTCTGGATCAGCCAGGGGCTTTGAACATTCGACATATTGTAGAGCAGTTATCCCCGATAAGGCGACGAAGGAGTAGCGAACCGACTCCGGTAGAATACGAAGATCTTCCTCCGGATTTTGGCGAGGAAGATGATGAGGAATTAGAAGGCATGTATACTTTTCATTTGGATTCTATCTGCAAAATTCTTCGCATATCATCTTATAATGCATCACTTTTCAATAACAGCTTAATAACTATGATAATAATTTATCTCGTGGTTATCAAATGAATGAAGAATTTTGAGGGAAATACTAGATATGCCAGAAGGAGCAAAAGTTCTAAAAGTTGCAGTTTGACTTTTTTCATTAAAAAAATTGATATTTGGCTAGATTTAGACATAAGGTTCAGAAAGTAACATAATATAATTTCCCTTTATTTTTCTATTTTTTTTCGTGGTCGTGAGAATTTATAGGCGGTCATAGCCCCCTCCCCCCCAGCCTCAGTCTATACGGCAGTGGTTTCCACGCATTGTATAAAAGTTACACAACCTCGTTCATCATGATAAACATTACTGATACTAACTACTACGGTCAACTTTTTTAATGCCGTTGAATTTTAAACTGCTGCCTAATGTGTACACATTGAATGGTTCGTCAACAGTGGAAAACAATAATAACTCGAAGATAAAATAAGTTCACATTTTCACGATTTTATTTTATTTCATTTTTGTTTTCCTTTCCAGACCTCTTGAGTCTGTCCTGTCCAGTATTCAAAGAACCGAAAGCCCCGATGAATCACCACGGCAGCAGTGGAACCAAACTATGACACACATGATATAAATCCATAGACTCCCAAGAATGCTAAGACCAGGGCATTATTGATACGCTTACGAATTAATTCTAGATTGTCTTCACCAAGGGAAAATAGTAAAGGGATGTAAAGTATCAAATGGCACTGTAATTGCAAAAGCTCAACCCCAGGCGATTGAGTTTTGCATGCGTTGGTAATCTGCAGCTGGCAAATCTCTGACAACTCTGTTTGTACGTACTCCTATATATCCTCTGAAGGAGGGCGCTATGAGATTATGACGTCATATGAGTAAGGTCTATATGAAGTTACAATCTCATTTAAATTTCGGAAAAAATGTAAATCATTGTTATGTCAGGGTGGTCTTCCCCCTTTACGTGCTACTTTCAGCTATGTATCTGCACACGGTGAAGTTGGTCTTTATTAATTTGTTTTATACAACGCTGCTTACTCTCTGAACTGTTTACAGTTGTTGTTTAACAAATATTTAACATTAAACAAACTCTGTTCTTAAACATTTAAACACTTGTTAAACTGTTAAAAAAAACTGTCGAAATTCACATATAGCAAACGGCGTTGTATAAAATTTTAAACAACGTTTTACCATGCATTAGCTAGTCTGGTATGCCTCGATCATACCTGAAAAATATAAAAGGTGGTGTTTTTGTTCATAAGGTATTCTAAGTTGTTCTTAAAAAAACTACAGCAGCCATGAGTATTTTTGTCTTCATTAGCATAATTATGAAATTAGCAAATGGAGCATGATTGGATATATTTTTAATGTTAACCCCGGTGGAGGGGGGGGGGGAAGAGAAATTATTCATTCACTGCTATTTATTTATTTCACATAATTTTCCATTTTAATTTTTTTCAGTTGTCCTGAATATAACGATTAGCATAATTCATTATCATATGGAAAAAAATATAAATTAATATTCAACAAAAGTGTATATGGTCTTAGGCCACATAGTTGCTATCAATCCTCATTTGATATTTCACCAAAATTATTAACAGCGTAAGTTTTGGACTTTTGTTTCATTTTTTTTTTCATTCCAAACGTAACTTCACCTGGGATAGGCCACTGCATACAATTTATAATTCACTCATTCAAGCTCAATGGTTTTGTGTTTAGTGTGGAAGTTCAGTGGTTTTAGAGAGAATATAGCCTATATATTTTTCATTACAAAGATTCGCATGGAATTACAATACAAGAACTCTGACAGAGATAAGTATGAATATAAGAGTACAGCCAAGGAGAGCGTTTCACTGAGAATTATCGGCTGACAAATTGTAAGATTTGATAACTTTCCTTGTCGGATAAAGCTCTAACAACTCACTTCATGAACCACTCCCCTGGTCAATGAGATCAATCAGGTAGGGCCTACAGATGTGTTACGATGTGTAACGATGTGTTACGGTGTGTTACGATGTTTAACGATGTGTAATGACAACAAAATTAATTCTGACAGTATCAAACAATTTATTATTACAAATGTATCTCTCATTCCCATTTGATGATATAACATTAAGAATTGTGTGCCAAATAATTCTGGAGAAATTAAATGCTATTCGAAAAACACTATTTCCTGTTTGATTTCATCTGTTTTCAAAACAGCCCTCTATGTATTTTAATTTTATGATTTATATACCTCGTTCCCTCTGTTGTGCAATCTATTACGAACGCTATCACGATGCCGATTGGCCTTTCGTAACTGATCGCCAAACTTGTTTAACCCTTCATAATTGTTCTTCGATCAATACAAATTGTCACGACTGATTGTATAATATGATCTGGTACGATCATCACTACGAATAATCCACGATTAACACCACCGTTTTAATCGTGTCGCAACAATGGGAACTATATAGGTATTAGGAGATGCTTGAGGTTGGCGGTAATACCTCGTTCCCGCTGTCAAGATTCTTGCCACGATTAATACGATGGTATTAATCGTAGAGTTATCGTAGCAGATCGTATCCGATCACATCATCAGTCTTGGCAATAATATTGATTGTAGAAAATTTTTGAATTATGGTCTTTAAAAAATCGCGACCATTTCGGAAAGGACAAATTAAACGTGAAGTTCGCGACGGATTCTATCTGAGCATGCGCGAACGTTACTGCAGTCCTTTATCCTGATTTTTGTGAGAGTTTGGTAGAAAAAAAGCGTTGATGTTGTTAACAGATTGGGATACTCTACATGCGGAATTCGGATCTCTCTTGCATGCAAGGATTAGTCGATTACTCCTTTACCTTTAATCTAAGTGGAAGTGGCATCTAATGGTTTTGCTTTTCAGGAATCTGATGCAGACACAAACAGTGAAGTCTTTTCTTATTTCAAAATGATAGGCCTACAAGTGACCATACGAAGTACTGTGATTGCGAACATGACAAACTTAAACACAACATCTATCTACCACCATCATCATCATCAACACCACTATCAACACTACCAACAACTACCGCCACCACAATTGCTGCGTGTCGGTATGATCACTCCACTGCAAAAACACTAGTGTTAATTTAACACCAGTCCAGTATCTTTATCGGAAAACACCAGAAAGGTGTTGAAACAACACCGGATAGGCATTTAAGCAACACCAATCAATGTTAAAACAACATCGGTTTGATTCATGTTCTTTCAACACTTCCCCGGTTTTTTCAGATGTGGATACCCGACGAGTGTTTTGCAGTGTACGCCATCATCAGTATACAAAAACCACCCCCCCCCCCCGAAAAAAAGAGACTTTGAAAGTACACACATTCAAATATCGCGGACGTTTTTATCCGGTTCGTAGCAAACGTGAAACAAACAGTGAAATTTGTTTACGATTGAGCGATTCTGCTTTCTAACAGAATAATTATGAATGTATTTTCTTCATGAATATAACCATGGCATTCGTATAACAATATTAATATTTACGATCATCAGAAGACAGAAACAAGTGGAACGCCTCTGGCAGTCTCGCCTGCATTACGCCATTCAATATAGCAGCAGCGCTGACTTTGAAAAACAACTATTGAATAGTTATTTACAAAAACCCCACTATTCGTACGATAATAAAATACTTTGTTCATTAACCCTAAATGTCCTTTGACCTTGGTCATGTGACCTGAATCTCAAGCAGGATGTTCAATGATACTTGATTACTCTAATGACTAAGTTTCATGAACTAGATCTTCAACTTTCAAAGCAATTCAGCAAATACCTTCAACATTGCCAAGTTCGTTGACCCAAAATGAACTTTGACCTTGGTCATGTGACCTGAAACTGCACAGGGTGTTTGATGATACTTAATTGCTCTTATATTTCATTAACTAGATCTATATACTCTCAAAGTTATGATGGCAATTCAACTAATTCCCCCAACATAATCTAAGTTCATTGACCCTAAATAACCTTTGACCTTGGTCATGTGACCTGAAACTCACAAAGGATGCTCAGTGATACTTGATTACTTGGTCTCCTTCCCTTCCGATTTCATCGTATTATTGTATTATAAAAATAAATTGATTTAAATGTTATATTTTGTCAATATGTATATTGAACTATCACTGTAAATGTGAAAAGATTGAAAGAGGAAATAAATGAATTGAATTGAATTACTCTAATGTCCAACTTTCATGAAGCAGATCCATAAACTTTCAAAGTTATGATGAAAATCAACAAATACCCCCAAGCATGGCCAAAGTTCATTGACCCTAAATGACATTTAACCTTGGTCATGTAACCTAGGACTCAGGCAGGATATTTAGTATTACTTGATCACCCTTATGTCCAAGTTTCATGAACTAGGCCTATATACTTTCTAAGTTATGATGACATTTCAAAAACATAACCTTCGGTTAAGATTTTGATGTTGATTCCAGACCTGAACACGGTCTAAGTTCATAGACCCAAAATGACCTTTGACCTTGATCATGTGACATCAGACTCTGGCAGGTTGTTCAGTACTACTTGATAACCATTATGTACAAGTTTCCATAAACTAGTCCCATATACTTTTTAAGTTATGATGACATTTTAAAAACTTAACCTTCGGTTAAGATTTGATGTTGAAGACGCCGACGCCACCGCCGCCGCCGTCGGAAAAGCGGCGTCCATAGTCTCACTTTGCTATACAGGCTAGTCAAAAACCGTTGGACACGTGCATCAACTGATCAATGAGTGCAAATTTAATTCAAATAAAATGGTCTTTAATGAAATACATACATGTACAAATTGATAATTACATATGAAAAACAGGCGTAGCTGTATTAGTCATGTTTACATTTCATTTATTACCACAATATATACATTTATACCTAAAATGCTGTAACAATATTATGAGAAAATACGATTCTAAAGTTTTCGCAAGAGACCGTGGTATGACTTCGGTCGCACAATTTAAATGAAAGGAATACGCGTAGCAAAAATGAGATGTTCTTTAAAATGTGATTTCGTAAGGGAATTCACTCTCCGTACAAAGCAATTCTTAACATTTAAAAACAGAAGAAAAAAAGAAATGGAAATAAAATTTCAACATATTGAAAAAAAGTCGGCAATGTTATAGCTGTTTGGACCCTTGAAATTTCGCCGATATGCAGTCAATTTGAAAATCCCAAACATTGGAATAACGCATGATATAATTTTTCCCGATGTTTCTTTGTCATAGCAAAAAGCAAAAACAAAACAAAAATAAAATCAGCCAGGGAGATTAGTAAATTTCTGCATGCTTTTTCAACGGTTTATCATTATAATATAAAAACAAGTTATCAAACAAAAACACACAAAGAAAAAATATATTGATGAAGTCCTTCTTGTGCTTCTTAAAGTATGATTGTAAAAACATTGATGGGTATACTTCATGATTAGATTCAGGAGACACCTGTTAGTACGAGTAAAAAAATTCGGAAATTGAAAATGTAAAATAGAGAAAGAGAGGGAATGGGGGAGAGAAGAAGAAAATAAAGATTCTGTATGTCTGAGAGGTTACTCACAATTGCAAATTTACTCAGTTTACTAGAACGTGCATGATACCCACCAGCGAAATTGCTTATGCTTATGCAAGACAGTATAGGTCAACACAATTGAATGAAATTGAATTTAACACTGAGCATGCGTAAACTTGTCCTCCGCAATATCCATCTCGGAAAGGATATATAATTATAGGGATTGAAGAGTTTTTAACGTTAAGTGAAATGCTGTGCATGTGGAGAGGTGAAATTGATGCAAGAAGTATTTGCCGATTTCCCATCAAGAACTGCAGCAGTGAAAACTTTTGCAATATGTCTAGCCTTGTCGGCACAACGGTGGCGTCTGAAATTCTGACTGATGTCGTTACCCTGGTCACTTTAGCAGGAGACGGTGAGGACATCGTCCTGTCGAGTCCTTATTCTCCGGACGTCGTTATTGTATTATCCTTGGTCATAGCCGTGGTCATCTTCATGACCGTTATCGGGAATCTCTTCGTCGTCATCGCGTTCTGCACGACAACCAAACTCCGCACTTACAACAACTATTTCATTTTGGGTCTGGCCATCGCCGACCTGTTGGTCGGTGCAGTCGACATGCCTCTCTTCGCCGTCGTCATCATCATGGGACGATGGCCGTTCAGTGCCGTCTTTTGTGACATCTTCTCCTTCCTCGACCACGCGTTTACATATACGAGCATGGTACTCGTAACCCTCATCAGCCTCGATCGTTGCGTTGCTGTATCGGACCCTTTCCGACATCGTCAACACTGGCGACGACGGTCCCGTGCAATCCTCATCATCGCAATCGGTTACATTCTCCCGTTCATCTGGTTTGGTTACCTGTGACGACACTCTGGCAGATCATCAACGGCAATGACCAAAGGCCCTTTCCTGAAGATGTCTGTGAACCCTTGTACTTCCAGAGTGTCGTTGCAAGCTTTGTCCTGCCCATGGTTTACTTCGTCATCCTCTATATCCTAACCACCGTCCTCTGTGCCAAAATTTACGCCGTGATTAGAAAATTCTACAAAGGGCGAAAGAAGATGAGACTTGCAACAGGGATCGCGCAGTCTCCGTCTTCCACTGTCGACCGGCCAAGTGACCCTGGAACTGGCAATATAACTGCATCGGTACAGACATCGGCTGCAACTGAGAGTGTTGTCGTGGTTGTTGTAAAGAATGACGTAAAAAAGGCAAAGGAAATTGGCACTGAGAGCATGAAAGGTTTGCCATAAATATATTTAAAGTATTCATAAACGATTATATTCTTGTATTGAAATACTATCTTATTGCAGGCTTAAATTGGTAGCTGAAATTTTAAAATTGGTTATAAGTATTGTGAATAATATTTCTCTTGCATTAGGCCCGATTATAAATCCAGTTAAATGTGTCAGTTAATAAGCACAAAGAGGGCTCAATGCCCAAATCATAACTAGAAAGAATCGTATATACCATTATGATGGTATTACCTGACTGAAAAATAAATCGTTGACCAATTGATTATTAAAAAATTGCATTATAATCACCCGTTGCTGTTGCTAAGTTTGGACAGGATTCATTTACTATAATGTATATACCTGCACGTATATATTGTGTATATATTGAATTATTTTTAGTGATGTTGCTTAAGCATAATGGAAGAGTTAGCAATAATGTCATTAATCATGTTAATGGGTGTAAACTCATTTTCTAGTTTTGGTTTCCGGAAAACACAATCATTTAGATATTATACGAGAGAGCGGAGAGATACACAAATTGGTTTCAATCCCAAATATTATTATGCGCGTTAATATAGATATTATGTAATGAACTCGTGAGTAAGATGGAGGACCGTCAAAAATGCATTTATATACTGGCTAAAATGTATTAACAGTCACCCCTATTTTGTTATAAATAGTATGAATATTCGACCGCGTATACCTCAAGATTTCCTAGTTTTCTGAGATCACCATACACAAGGGCGGAGGCTGGCTGGTTTGAGCATTGGGAGGTGCACATCTTGGGGAGGTGGAACTAAAGTTTAGAAAACCAGCTGCTGAAAGCAGAATAAAGGCCTCAAATTTCGTTTTGCTTGCAAGTGTCGGAACTCCTCTGCCTCGGCGCACCCCCAGCCCACGCCCTTGATGCATCCTCAAATGATGTTGATATCAAGCTATTTGTCTACGTAAAATGCGAGAGAGCGAGACGAGCAAGGAATGATGAGATTCATGTCTTTAGAAAAATATGCTATGTATGTACTTTATTAAAAATTATACATTGATTAATCACCTGAATTGGTGAACTTCCCTGATTTTGAAAATAATTTTGCATCATCAATGATACAGTTAATAGGGAGTTTGACTGGATCAGGACGTCCAGGACGAAACCGCTGTTTTGATTCACGAGCTTTCGACAAAGACTTCTTGGCTGTTCTTTGTGAAGAAGGGCAATTGATGATAATTTTGTTTGTTCTAGAGGAATAATGTAACGCTATCAATAGTTGGTTGTTTTACGTACTTCCATGACCATAATTTTGGTATAGAGCCTGATGAAAGAATTACATGACATTTGCTCCGCTGTAAATTTCACACACTAATCGAATGACCAAATTCAATCCTGGATTTATACACTTTCATAAGCTTAACCATGTTAACCATAAACCTAACATAAAACCATATTACAACCGTAATCCAAGCCTTATATCTTAGACAAAATGCAGCCCGGGGCAATTGTCGCCGGAGCATATGTCGTGTCACCGACGATGTGGGAGCTTCACGTACCACATCTGCATGAATTGATTCAAAGTATCAAAAGGTATGGTCAAATGAATACCCGAAAATCGGCCTGGTGGGTGTTTCATAAAGCTGTCCGTAAGTTAAGAGTGACTTTAAGAACGACTGGTGATCCTTTCTTTTGATAAATGGTATACACTAAAATGTTCATTGGTGATGATTTAGCGCATAAGAAAGGTTCATCAGTCGTTCTTAAAGTCGCTCTTAACTTACGAACAGCTTTATGAAACAACCCCAGATTCCAAACAATTATGGGTTAATATAGATATTCATACATTACGTGTTAGGACCATGTGGACCATTTTCGTGCCAAATCTAAGTTGTGTGTGTCTTGCTCCACCGCGACGGGATATGGTATAAAAAGCGCTGAAATGCATAAGATGAATAAATAAATAAAACTGCTTATTGTGACTTCATCGTTTTGGTTTAGCTGAAGCTATTTGACATACATGCAATTTAATATAATTATTTTTTCATACGCAGGCGTTCGTACCTTGGCCTTTATCGTTACTGCAATGTGGATAGCATGGTTCCCGGCCGTAATCGTCACAATGACGTCACCATTTTGCCCCACGTGCGTGCCGAGTGTCGTCTATTCGGTAAGTACATGTCAGTGCATTGGCAAGTTGTTCCATAAACATGATAAAGTTGCTTTTAAGCCTGCATAACACAATTTTAGAGTGTAGTGAGGTTTCACGCACGGTACACCACGTATCTTTCTTGGGCAATAATATTGTTGGTCCTGGAAAATAATAATAATAATATTCCGCATTTATATAGCGCTTAATACATCGGAACGACGTCTCTAAGCGCTTTACAGACATATTATTACCCCGGTCATCGGATCCTTGCATGCCTTCATACAATGTATGCACCTTCTCCACTCCCTGGGGAGCATTCCAACAAGAGTTCCAAGACTCAATTGCTAGGCATACTACATATAGGCTTTCACATCCTACCGGGTACCCATAATGGGGCGGATCCAGCTTTTTATAAAGGGGGAGGTTGGGGTGGTATGCGAGGGAGCGTAGCGACCGAGTCCAAGCGAGCGGAGCGAGCGAGGGGGGAGGGTGTGGGAGGGGGGTGTGCCCCCTCCCACAGTAGGGAAATTTTTTGAAAAATAAATACATATAGAAATAGAATAAAATAAAATTACAAGTTTAAAAAAAAAGATAAGATTAAAAGAAATGGTCCCCGGATTTTTTTTTTGGGGGGTTGCAACCCCCCCAACCCCCCCTCTAGATCCGCTTCTGCCATTTAACACCTGGGTGGAGAGTGGCAAAGTGTGGATTAACGCCTTGCCAAATGACGCTAGGCCATGGTGGGATTTGAACACACGACCCTCTGATTACAAGGCGAGAGTCAGAACCGCTACACCACGACGCTTCCACCCAAAAAGACCACCCAAACTCGATGTTTCGACAAACATATTCTTGTCGTCTTCAGGAGAATCGATCCATAATTCAGTGTCCTGGGAACGATTTTTTTAAAGAGGGGATGGTGGTTGGTTATCAAACAAGCCCCCCCCCCCCCCCCCCCCCCAAATTAAAAAAAATAATTAAATAAATGTTTTTCAATCCAAAATAATGAAGGAGGATTGGGGAATATTTCAACATTTTAGCATACCAACCTAATTTCCAGGGTGCGGCGTATGGTTTATAACATACGGTGCATACCCAGAATTATCTTGGGGGGGGGGGCACTCCTACCGCCAGCATCCCAGATCTAGTTCTGAAGGAAGGCCATGTAACAACGCAGTATAATGAGTTTAAATGTGGGAGAACCGTTCGTCGAGTTTTGTCGCGTTGTACCGAAATATAGATGGACTCCAGTACACTGAGGGTGAGTATCTACTCGATCTGAAGTAGATATGAACTGCTGACTACTGACTATTAAATAACTTTTCTGATGCGTATAGGGTGGATTGCAGACCATTGATTGGCAGTTTGAGATTGGCCATGCAACTAAAAGTTACTTCGAAAAAAAAACCTTTGCACTTGCGCAGAATAGCTAGTCCCTGTCTTATGTATGCGCATACCATTTTAGGGACAATTACAAGTTCGACACAGAAGTTGCGTCGCATTTTAAAGCCAATATGAAAACCAAACCGTGACTATCAAACTGATTTTACAACTTCCGGGTAACATTTTGTTACTGAGAACGATCCTCGCTGTCTTGAGCAACCTGATTCACCTAAAAGTGGCGAATCGCGATCACTTTATTTCAAAGCAATGAATCGGCGCATTTTGATTGACCTGGGGGGCGTTTCATGAAAGGACTTGTCGGACATTTTATCCGACAAGTACCAGTTTATCCGACAGTTACCATAGGAACAGTGCCTCTCAGCCAATCAGAATCAAGGAAAGATGTCAGATCTGACAACTTGTCGGATGAAAATATTGATGAAACGCTCCCCAGATCATATTCTTGCAAAATTAATATTTGATACAAACATTTTAACCGAGGGGGGACGACTAGGAAATAACAATTGAAAACAATGTACATCAACACGACGAATACATTATGTGGGAAAACATAAGAACAAAGTAACAACTTAATTTGATAAATGGAGGCTATGCAGATTAAAGGGACTAAAACCTATGATAAATATGAAGGAAAAAAGTTATTTTGATTCTGACAAAAAATGAACAGTCTCAAAATTATCATTGCTGACCAAAATTGCAAAAGCATGATTTAATATTACCGAGAATAGCAAACACTAAACACAGAAAGTCATGTATGGGACTACACTATGCACGCACAAATTCTCGACCCTATTGATTCAACAGTTTTGAACCAATAAAGTGTAAGGGTATCATGAATACGGATGTCAGAGGGAGTAGAAAAGTCATGGTATGGATAGATAAAGGTCAAGTTCACCCTAGCAAAAAGTTTGCATTGAATAAATAGAAAAAAATAATACTAGCAGAAAATTTCATCAAAATCGGATGTAAAATAAGAAAGTTTTGACATTTTAAAGTTTCGCTTATTTTTCACCAAAAAAAAGACTCAGTAACATGCAAATGAGACAGACGATGATGTCCCTCACTCACTATTTCTTTTGTTTTTTATTGTTCGAGTTACACAATATTTCATTTTTTACAGATTCGACAATTAAAGACCAACCTGACTGAACCATATAGCAATAAACCGATGCCAATCCCACATGTTCAGACAGGAATGAATTGTTGTTTCACTTGATAATGTGGACAAAATTAGAATATTTTATAGTTCATATAATAAAATACAAAAGAAATAGTGAGTGGATGATGTCATCACTATCCTCGGTTGCATACCAACCAGGATGTGCATATAACTGTTTTGTGAAATTAAGCGAAACTTTAAAATGTCATAATATTTTACACCCGACTTTGATAAATTTTTCAAGATTATGCTTGTTGGATTTTTCTCTTTTTATTCAAATCAAGGTTTTGTTAGGGTGGACTTGTCCTTTAAATAATCCCAGTCGTGTGAGTTTTACTTTTACTCTTGGCAAGTATTGCAGAGTGACTGGTTTTTCAAAGCGATCGCGGAAGGTCATTTTATCTATACAAGGGGACATAAAACCCCTTTTTAACTTTATAAATTCAATAAAACCGTATCAACCGTACTGATATCGATTTAGAGGGGGAAAATCTGTTTTATCAAGTCTCAGAACTTTTGTTAGTATCATTGGTGGTTTCTAGAGAATAATAAAAAGAAATGTCGGAAAATTGCGGAATTCGATTTCTAGACGAATATCATTGAAAATCAGAATGGCATCGAAAAGTATGATACAAAAAATATTTTTTATAAGGAAGTTTGTCTAAATATATTTTGCTTGATTTTCTTGGCACATTCAAAATAGCGTTTTCAATATCTCAGTGGCTGATATAAAACATAATGACACATTTCTTTGCTGCCCTACTTTAATTGTCAAGCTTTTCAATGATAATTGCATATATTTTACGAGTAGATTGGCTCTTCCATTTTAATTTCCTTCTACATGTATTACAAAAGAGTGGTATGATATTCAGTACAACCTGCGCTATTTGGGTAGCATTTATATTTTTTAAATGTCACACGTGGTATTGGCCCCTGGTACCAATTTTCTTCGGTATAATGGTTATTTGGTGTTTATAAATTTCATTTTCAATATCATATGAAATTTTGTATATTCTGGCAAATTGATTTTCCCTCAGGAGGGGGAGGAGGAGGAGGGGTGAGAGGAGGAGGAGGGGGAAGAGGAGGAGGTGAAGATGTTGGTGCACTTTTTTGGGGTATTTTTTACATTTACAGATGCATTTTATAATCTCATGAATATGAAGTTTCCTGAAGTGAATAGAGTTCTATAAAATGAATTTGGTTGTGGTTGATATCTTCTAAGATTCTGAAGAACACATACTCTATTTATGATACAGGATTGGCCCACAGGTTGGTTGATAGCACCTTTGTTGCAGTGAGTTTTCTCAAACACTACTCAGACGCATTCTGGAACGTTGAGAATCTATTGAAAATGTCCGTCAAATTACACTCTAAAAACAAATCAGTAAAAAATGACTAGTTAATAGGGTCAACTGGGTGCAACTGTTATTCTAGTAATATTTGACTATTTTCTAGTCGTACTTTACTAGAACAGAGTTATTTCTAACTAGAATATAATTATGTCAGAAATATGACTAGCATATCAGTTGCACCCAACTGACTCCTTGACTAGTCAATTTGACTGATTTATTTTAAGAGTGTACAATTAACAGCTTGGAGGTCATTGTCGAAAAAGAAATGTGGGAACCGGGACAGCTGCAGATCGTCCCAAGATTTGTAGCTGATGAAAACTTGTAAATATGTCGTTTGCCCAGAGGCCAGAACGACACCACTGTCTTGATTCACCGATTTTCTCAAAGGCTACTTTGCCATGAAGGGCTTATGGCAAGATAATTCTCAACGTTCCAAAACGCGTCTGCGAAGTGTTTGTGAAACCTCCCTAATGTCATATAACAGAATATATAAAAGTCTACTATAACGCTATACTTTCAATGACATCCCATCGGACGGTGGTATCTAGTCTGCAGGCACAGACCCTTGGTTATCGGAATTCGCATAGTGCATAATGCAGCGTCTGAAGTAGTGAGACTAGATTCGCTATGTACTGTGGCTGTCTTACACAGACAAAGTCTTTGACGGCTAGTCTACACTCTAGACCTGTTATTGGTTAAAGTTTCAATATGGACCCATACGAAAAACAACATTGGCTGATCGGGTATTCCATCCCTCGAGTTGTAAATATATATATGTATATATATATATATATATATATATATATAAATGTGTAAAGTTATACATGTACTGGGGTTATACTATAAAAGCTGGGGGCCCGGGTTCGATTCCCGGCAGGGACATTTTTTCCGCATCACCAATTTTTCCAAAGGGTAGATAGCTCTGGGGAACCTTGATTTAAGCTACGCCTACCATTATTCTCTTCATCCATATCTTTACGATATATATATATATATATATATATATATATATATATAAAAGCATCTTGGTTTTCCACGTATTGGCAATAATAAGACATCAGAAATGCGAAACATTTGCATTACTCGTGAATTTGTTTCGCATTTCTTATATATATATGTGTGTGTGTGTGTGTGCGTGTGTGCGTCTGGGTGTGTGTGTGTATACATATATATATAATAATAATAATAAAATGAGTATGCGATTGCAGACTAGGTTGAATAGTTTCGTTGATGTGACTGTAGCATAGGGGGGAGTATACTATCTTTAATAACTATGTATTCCTCCAGTATTCACGGATTTATTTTCATATAATAGAAATTTACACTCATATCCAACAAGAACATGCAATAATATTCACTTAAACAATCCCAGGACACTATTTGCACATAAAACACTAAGACATCATGGACCTGATATTTGGAATGCATTGCCAGATTCACTCAAGCTGACAAGATCATTTTATTCCTTTAAACGAACTATAAAAGAAATGCAATTAAACCAATACCTAACAAATTAAAAAAAGAAAATCATTACCATTGTTATCATTATTTTAATTAGACATTGACTTTTATCTAGAACATGTATAAATTAAAATCAAACAACAAAACGTGTTATTTTCTAAAATTCCATGCTAAGGACCAAGCATCTCCCCCCCCCCCCCCCCCCAGTCCATCATGCACCAGCACGTTTAATGACAATAGATATTAATTATTTTGGCTATATTCCAGGGTTGTTACGTTTTCAAGCTTTGCTTTTGTGACGACCCTTGCAACCATTCTATTTTATAACAGAAAATACCACTTAATGATTTTCATTTGTGTAAGATATGTTTGAGGATTTATATACAAAACTATTGTTCATTATCTTGATGTCAAGTTTCAGATATGTATTTTCTTGTCCAGAATTTTGTTATGAAAAATGTTGCAAAAACCAAAAAATGAAAATGAAATTAAATGAAATATGTGTCGCTGACATTCTGTTCACTACTTTTTTTTTCTCTATAATTAATGTATATATTTTTTATTACAGGTAGTAATATTCTGGGGCTACATGAATAGTATGGTCAATCCGATCTGTTACGCTCTGGCAGATGAAGCCTTCAAGGACAGTTTCATGAAGATCCTTACCCTGAGATGCTTGAAGACTGACAGTAAGACACCATCGATTTGAGCGAAGAATTGCATACAAAAATAAAACAAAACATGCACAGGCCTACAGCCTTGATCTACTGGGGGGGCACAGAGTCGCGCAATGTGTCCCACAATTATGTTCAATGTTTGGATTTTTTTATTGATTTCGATTAGTGAGTCAAGACTTTGCACCAAAAAAGCTTATATCCCCGATCTGCTCCAAAACACACAGTATCTCACAGTGCGGTCAAAGTCTGGAACACAATGTGAAAACGATTAGAACCAGGGAATGACTACAATACAAAAATTACAGCTTCAATAATGTATAATGCACATAAGGCAAGGCTCTCAGCGTTGTCATAGTGCGTACACATCAGGTTTCACAGTTTGGGTCACAGTAACAGCACTTTGAAACACAAATATGATATCAATTTGAGTCAACAAATTGCACAGTTAAAGACTACATCCTCGATCTGCTGAAAAAACACAGTGACCCACAGTATGTTATACAGTGTATTCACAGTTAGTTTACAGTGTGGTTCACGATTTGCTTTGGAACACAATGTGAAATCAATTTGAGCCAAATAATTTCACAACAAATGACTACAGCCTCGATCAGCTGCAAAAACCTAGTGACCTACAGTGTGTTCACAGTAACCTACGTTTAAAGTGTGGTTCACAGTGTGATCACAGTTTAGAACGCAATGTGAACTCGATTTAAGCCAACAAATTGCACAAGAATTGACTAAATCCTCGATCAGCTGCAAAAACAAAGCCACCTGCACTGCGTTTTACAGTCACTGGCCCGTATTCTGAACTGCGGTTTAAATTAAACCATGGTTTAAAGTTGTGGTTTAACTATGGAGAGCCAATTGGGGCACAAATCCCTAACAGTACACATCCAATTTATTAACCAATATGACATCCAAATTGTCAGGGAATAGTAACTGAAGTATTTTCAAGTATTTTTCATCATTATGGAAGCAAAAGGAAACAAATAGTAAATATAAGAAATGTACAATATAAACAGATTGTTAGAATTTTTGGCTCCCCATTACTTTAGCACAGACTTAGACCATGGTCTAAGTTAAACCTGACTTCAGAATACGGGCCACTGTGTTTAATCGTTCGTTCACAGTGTGATCACAGTTTGGAACTCAACGTGAACTCGATTTGGGCCAAGAAATTGAAGAAAAATGAGCTGCATCTTCGAATACAGAACGCATTGTCACACAGTGTGATCTACTGAGTGTTCACCATACGTCAACAGTGTGGTTCACTGTGTGTTCACAGTGTGGAAAACAGTTTGAAATTGTCTTCACACTGTTAAAATGTCCATATTAATCTCGAATTCAAGGGGTCCACTATGTGAACATACCATGGACGCTCACACGGTAGAGCCATATCCACAGTGTATGTCTATTTTCTCCATGCTGAAACTATCCTCACATTGTGAAAATATGAGTATTTCAAAACTGTGAATCACATCTTTATGCATTAAACTCTGTGAACACAGTGGCCCGTATTCTGAAGTCGGGTTTAACTTAGACCATGGCCTAACTTTGTGCTAAAATTATGGGAAGCCAAATGTGTCAAAGTTTTGTTTGCATTGAATGCTTCTCATGTTACTGTTCACTTTCCTAATTCTTTGATGGTGAATACAACTATCTTATTCATCCTTCTCAGACAGTTGATAATGTCTTTAGAGTCAAATGAGCTCATAAATTGAACAATTCAATAAAGTGAAAGATTCATGTCACAACTGGCTTTCCATAGTTAAACCACAACTTTAGACCAGAGTTTGAATTAAACCTGATTTCAGAATACGGGCCAGTGCGAACACAGTGAGTGAACTGTACATACTTTAGAGAAACTCTATTAATTTAGCCTAATTTTCGTTAGGAATACACTATACTTTTTCTAATACCCACTTAGTATAATTATCATTTAGTCAAATGCCAATTTGGTCTAATTTTCCACTTCGTCTACAAGTGTATCATTTGTCAAATGCAAAATGGATTAACCGTTCACTCAACCATAATAGATGAAATAGTTATAGTCTAATTCGAAATCAGACGAATGGTAAATTGGCCAATGAATCGGCAGTTAGACCAAATGGCTAGTAGACGAACTGTTTGTTTACGAAGAATGAATGGGGTGAGACCATATATATATATATATATATATATATATATATATATATATATATATATATATATATATATATATATAATGTGTGAAATTATACATGTACAACAGCTTTGGCAACTCTTTTATTTTAAATATTGTGAAAGAAATGGATGAAGAGAACAGTGGTAGGCGTAGCTTAAATCAAGGTTCTCCAGAGCTATCTACCCTTTTGGAAAAATTGGTAATGCCGAAAAAATGTCTCTGCCGGGAATCGAACCCGGGCCCCCAGCTTTGAACGCCGGTGCCTTAACCACTAGACCACAGAGACGGTTAGTGGCTAGGGCGACCCCATCCGATTGACTGTCAGATAGACTGATTTTCGACGCTATACCAATTATAATTTCCTTTGTCGGGTGTAGGTGGGTTTTGAACAATGACAAGCCGCCATGCCTCAGCTGGATCAAAGCTATTGCTTTGATACAGTACACGTATGGGAGAAAGTATACAAATGTTTGAAATTATACATGTATAACAGCTTTGGCAACTCTTTTATTTTAAATATTGTGAAAGAAATGGATGAAGAGAACAATGGTAGGCGTAGCTTACCCAAAAGGGTAGATAGCTCTGGGGAACCTTGATTTAAGCTACGCCTACCATTGTTCTCTTCATCCATTTCTTTCACTATATATATATACAGTATATATATATATATATATATATATATATACTTCGGGAATTCTATCCTTGTATAGAGTGCTCGATGTCCTTCACAGGAAGGAATTTGATGAACCTCCAGTCAACCTTGTGAACTTGTGTTTATTATATATATATATATATCTATATATATATATATATCTATGGATGAGACCAAATGGAAGGTAAACGAAGAGGGCGTAGACAAACCTGTAATTTACCATTAAACTGTCTATAAACATGGCTTAATATGTGTTTGTGTGAGGTTGATATTCTGTGCACGCTGTGGAATAAATCTATGTATGGGTCATAGTCACTATCTTCATATTAATTTTATTTTAGACATTCATTCATTTGTCCAATTCCTCCAAATGTTGATAAGATCTTCACTGTTTGGTGATACCATAAAGGATAAATATAGGAATAATAAAGTTTGTTTGTTTGTTTTATTTTTCACCATGCATAACAAGAAATTATGCATGGATAGATTGACAAAATATAATGTTACATTGATAATATCAATACAAAGTTGGAACTAAGAATTAAAAAAGAATGTTTGAAGTGCAGATTCCCTTAAATAACATCGTAAGTAAGTAACTCGTTTAACTAAAACATGGCTCGAAATAAGTATTCATATAAAAAAACTAAAATTCAATACAAAAACTAAAATGATGCCCCTATAGCATATTAAGATATGGACATCAATTAGGCACCTCAATTATGAGAGTAATTTAGAAAAGTATCTTTTACAGTATTTGGAGAGATATAAATCCTTCATATATTTCTTTAATGATAAAATGTTGTTTACAAATTCGAATATTTAAAGGTATTAAATTCTAAACCTATATACACTCTTGGTGAAATCTTTTGTAAACTATTTTTAAATTCTTTTTTTTTTAATTATAACAAATTGAAGTCAATTAAAAAAATACAAAAGGATTATTAAATGATTGCAAAGCACATAAACACGGGATGGTTACACCAAGAAAAAAAAAGAAACAGAGAAACGTTATGTGAACCGTAATTAATATCCCCTCCCATTTCCCCCTTCTCCAAAATGTGACAGAGTAATGACTTCATGTCACTTTCATCGAAACAAACATCAACTGATTTGGTGAGTAACAATCTTTGGTAAACCATTATTACTGCTTTAAGATTGATTAATAGTATAATTAGGTACAACTATTAATGATATTGATAATGTTGATGGTGATAAGGAAAATTATTATCATCATTATCATCTCCATCATTACACCACCACCATCAACATCATCAACATCGACATAAATTGTTGATAAATGGTCAATATACGCCATGTACATCCGCTTCATTATATAGTTTAATCATTTCATTTCATTTATTGGTTTTTGCAACATTTTTCATAAACAAATACTGTAATCCTAGTTAACGTAAGACCAGCTCGTCTGCTAAACCATTTGGTCTAATTACTATTTAGCCCAGTCACGATTATTTCTATTTCCAGTTGGGCTATACCCATTTCGTCTAATATCCCACTTGGTCTAACATTTAGTCTATGTGATAGGATGAACTGCTAATAAATCGAATTTTAATTGGACAAAGTGCTTAATAATGATTAGTAGACGAAGTGAAATTAGACCAAGTGGCCATTAGGCTAACTAAGTATAAGCAAATTGGGTATTAGATTAATCGTATTCGACCAAATTCAAATTCATTTCCATTTATATATCTATCTATCTATCTATTATCTATCTAGCCTATCTTTTTCTATCAATTTCTATCTATCTATCT
The DNA here is from genome assembly GCF_037042905.1 of Lytechinus pictus. Taxonomy (NCBI): domain Eukaryota; kingdom Metazoa; phylum Echinodermata; class Echinoidea; order Temnopleuroida; family Toxopneustidae; genus Lytechinus; species Lytechinus pictus. Next base: position 10,461,576 of record NC_087263.1, on the reverse strand, counting down.
ATCTATCTATTAATTTCTATCTATCTATTCATCTATCTATCTGTCTATCTATCTGTCTCTTAGAATTTGGGAATAATTCGACTTGTCTACTGAATTCTATGAATAATTGTATTAAAGAAAGAATAACATACATTTTTTAAATCTTTATTTTACTTTTTCACACAGCCGAGGAACAGGAAAGTAATTATTTTTTCTTTCAGTCACTTCTTGAATTTCACTTTGAACGTATTTTTGGCGTTAAGAAACAGTGCTATTGCTTTTTAAAGTACGTTTGTGTTTTTACGAAGTGATAAAATAAAGCTGAAAGAAGAGATCAAAGAACGGGTGGAATAATAGGATAAAGTCAAGAACGAAAAGAAAGAAAGGTAACAAAAAAATGATGGTTCGTGTAAAGCAATATGAACCTTATTCTATTTCGACATAATATTCAGAAAATGCTGTCATGTTTCACCCCTTTTCCTATCATTTAGTTGCCTCTCTCCTTTGTTTTTCTTGGTCATGAATATTTGGGGGCCCATGTTCCCCAAATTCCCATCTGTCCGCCAATGTGTAAATGGCAAATAATTTTAATAGCAACAGACCGAGTCGCAGGACTTGGCACGACCCGTTAATGCCGTATGCCATGAATAAGCATGAATAGCGCCAACTTACGTTGAAACGCAACGCATCCATATGAAAATGGAAATATGAAAATTTGTCATCTTTTCTCACAATTACTCAATCTCCATCATCATAATTATCATCATAATCATCATAACAAATATCACAAGCATCATCATCACCACCAACTTCATTATCATTACAATCATCATGATAGTCAAACATCATCATCTTCATCATCATGGTCATCGTCATCATCATCATCCTGATCATCACCATCATTATCACAATCATCATCACCATCTTCATTATCACCATCTTCATCATCATCTTGATCATCAACATTATCACAATCATTTATTTTTATTTATTTATTTTCCACTCGTGGGCTGGATGACCCTCTTCAGCCACAGGCTGTTCTTCTGAGGGGTCCAGTTTATCACCATTTTCATCATCATCACAATGATCACCATCTTCATCATCATCATCATCATCCTGATCATCACCATCATTATCACAATCATCATCATCATTATCACCATCTTCATCATCATCATAATCACTATCATCATCACCATCTTCATCATCATCATCATCATCATCATCTTAATCATCATCACCATCATCATCATCACCATTTTCATCATCATCTTCATCATCATCACCGTCATCATCATCATCATCTTCATCATCATCATCACCACCACCATTCTCTGAGATCATCACAAGTGTAAACTTCCATTTTCCCTCCTGGCCATCAAAGTCTGTCACCGGAATTTAGACAATAAAAAAAAATCAAAATCAACATTATTTGTTTGCATTTTCTTGTTAAAAAAGTTATCAAAACAATCAAGTACAAATGGCCATGAAATGGCAGTATATTACAACAAAGTATAAAACAAAGTATATATTACTCCTTACGACAGTACTACTAATGCTAATTCAATTAAGAAGATTTCAAATAAAGTCGCTCTTTTTGTGCAGAATATTGCCATATACCCATAAATATGATCAAACTCTCCAAGCATAAAGACCATGAACGATGGTCGAGGTCTTTAGCGCAACTGTTGCGCACCATGAATAATTGCACATTAGCAAAATTCTGCTAATTCAATTGAGTTTACCTACAGCCCATCCCCTCCATATCTTTCACAATAATTGCATGTACCCCCTTCACATAAATTTCTTTTAATAACATTTGACATTTCGATTCAAAACTCAATACTCTGTCTGTATTCAATTTGGTCTACTAGCAGATGGTCCAAGTCCCCAATTGTCTATTACATCATCATTTAACCCACTTGGTCTAATATCAATTTGGGACTAATTTGGTCTAATACTTACTTAGACACCGTTTATCGCGTAATGAGAACGTTCGAAGCGATTCGACCACCTCGCCATGTAGTTTTCAAGATCGTTTTGCCTCGTTAAACTGGTTTTAGTGAGGAGAGGACACAACCATTCTTCGGAAGCGATCTTTGCACATTTGAGCGCGCTACTATACACACTGTGTGTAGAATGCCTAAGATGCGGTTTCGCGCGAAACGTGTCACCCCGCTGAGAGCGTTCCCATAGAACAAGATCGCTTTACGTGAAGTGATTTTGAAAACCACTTTCGGATGATCAAACGGGAACGCTAGCAAAGCGATCTTCCAAACTGGTTTCCTGAACCGGTTTCCAGTAAACTAGTTTTAGAAAGCGTAATGACAACGGGGTCTTAGTCTAACCGTCATTTGATCTAATACCTAAATGGTCTAATCTCCACTTCTACTTAATTTTTTTTTTGCACTTTGGCAGATGAAGTCTGGTTCATGAATAGTTCATCTTACCTTAGCTATGTGCTGTTAGACCAAGTGGATAGTAGACTAAATGGAAGTTGCCCAACTGGACATTTGGACATTGGAAGAAAAATAATGGTAAATGGGCTATGTGGCAATTAGGATTTAGGATTAGACCATGCGGGATGAAACCAAATGGAAAGTAGACGAAGTGGGTGTAGCCCAAGTGGCAATTAATTCAATTGAATTTACCAAATGACTAGTAGATGAACTAGGATTAGACCATGTGGGATGAGACCAAATGGAAAGTAGACCAAGTGGCTGTAGCCCAAGTGGCAATGTACATATGTACCATTCTCACAACTAGCCTGTGAAATATTGTTTGTGCACTGCTATGTCAGTTAAGCCTCAAGTAAAATGAGTCAGAAATGTGCACATTACACATTCAACACTTAAAGTACAATGTACAACGTACATGTACTCATTCGGTACTGCTGAATACAGGGATCATGTTCATATTCTCTCATGAAACCATTTTAATCAATTTCACAAGTTGGGTTATTCCAATATGAGCCAAATCCATATCCATTTTGAAAGCTCAATCTAAATCAAACATTCATGATTATCTTTGACATGGATATTCATGAAGTAGTTTATGATATGAATAGTCAGTTACATACATTCATCTTGGATGCACGTTCATCTTTGACATAATTCATGTATAAATACTCATACATGAGTTCATCTTTAATATGAATATTCATGCACAGATATAACATGAATATTCACATATCAGTCCATTCTTATGTAGCTCACTGCCATAATTGATTGGGCATTTTGCATCTTGGATGGACGTTCATCTTTGAAATGAATATTCAAACATGGATCCAGCTTTGACATGAATATTCAGACATGAGACATTCATACAATTCCAAAACTGAAAATCAATAATACCAATGCATCTTTGAGTTCATCCTCGATATAAATATTCACGCACAGATATATCATGAATATTCACATATCAGTTCACTCTTATACATAAATAAGTCATTGCCACAATTGATTAGGCATCACAAATTGGGCTTTGAACTATATTGAAAACTGAAAGAACAATCATTTCAAAACATATGATTTACGAATTACCTAAGTTCAGTTGTGACGATGCAAGTACTCTTCATCGAGTTATTAAACATACAAAATTGCACATCAAGTTCCTATGAAGTAGCTCACTGACCTCTTTGGCTGATAATGAAGTATTATACTGTACTTCACACAGAGTCTCCCTTTGACTATCATTCTATGAGGGTATCACCCGTTCCCATCAATTACAAACACACAAATAGACCAAGAGTTACGATTGATCCGATCAACGTAACTCTATGGAAATCCATCAGTGTCATAATTTTTTCTACAGGAAATTTGCAAAATGTCCTTTGTAATCAAAGGAGAACACCCCAAATTGTCAAGAAATCAATGAATTTATGGATATGCATTCATATCTAGAATTTTTTTTGAACAAACATGCATTTCGTATGTTGACTTTGCTGGCTTGCCATAGTTACGATTGATCGGATCAATCGTAACTCTTTGTACAACAGGGCCCAGTTCGTAGTTACCTCATGGACAATTTGGTCAAATGACCTTTCATTTCTTTCATTATGATAGGCAGATTTCAAAGCAAGATATTACGCTAGCATGCCTTACATAGCAGGATGAAGAAATAAAATAGACCAGGTGACTAGAATAGCACATCAATGAACACTATATGAACTTATTTGTTGCATTTCTACTTTGAATGCATGTTGTACAATGGACTTGGCCAACTGTGAAATACCAGTCGTTCATGGATGCATTGTTCTTTTTGTGGATGTAAATGAAAAACACAGTTCAAAAGAATATATGAATAATCAAGACATCAAAGTTGGTGCTTATCTCATTAAACTTTAAACCACCATGTCGCTTTAGTACAAATGACCTTCCTCTGATCATGCGCAGAATCTTCTGATCATGCGCAAAGTGGAACTACGAACTGGCTTATACGGACATACCATCAAACATAATTCCTTTCATCCACGAAGCCTCTTTTCAACATGAAACAATGGCAGTGTTAGACACCATCAGTGATATCAAATTCTTCAGTTATTATCATACAATTAAAATGACCATAAAAAAACACTATAAAATTCTCCAAAATAATCGCACATTTCATAGAACAAACGGAAGTACTCTACTATTTGGACACACAACATGTATCATTATACATTTTTTTAAAATGAATTATAAAAACGAGTTGTCAAAAAAGGACCAAAGTGGTATATCAAAAACATATTTTGGTCTTTGGTGATTTGGTCACATTGGTTGCATAATATTAATAAAACAATCAAATCGATACCACGTATATCCCGCTCCTGACTGAGAGCGTTTCATAAAATGACTTGTCGGACATTTTATCTGCCAGTTGCCATAGGGACCGAGCGTCTCAGCCAATCAAAATCGAGGGAAGTTTGAAGATCTGACAACTTGTCAGACGAGATATGTTGATGAAACGCTCCCCTAATTCCACTATGTATTCACAAGCACTTGTATACTGTCCATTCGTATGTCTTTACACGATGTATAGACCTTATGCATATGAAATCAGAATTTCATAGCGGATAGCGCCCTCCCTCAGAGGATATAGGAATAGACATAAACCGAGTTGTCAGAGATGCGCCAGCTGCAGATCACCAACGCATGCAAGGCAATGGCTTCAGCCTCTTAGATGGCGACGCGATGACGTCAATGCATGCAGTCTAAACACTGCAAAAACTTTGGTGTTAATATTACACCATGCCCTGTTTCTATATAAAACAACATGAGAAGGGTGTTGAAGATAACACCAATTTAGAATCGACTCCAAGTTGCGTTAACACTTCACCGATTTAGCGATTGCTAGCCCAAGACAAATGAGGCTGCGTAGCACAGTCGGTTAGAGCACCTGTTTCAGAAAAGACCATACAGTATGAGCTCAACGTGAGTGGGTTCGAGTCCTGCTCATGCCGAAAGACATCCATCAAGAGGTTGATGATATAGCGTTGTAACCATGCCTCACCACTGTATTCAGTGCGGGTGTGAATGCAACCGGAAAACACTCTGTCCATCGGAAACAATGCAAATGTTGGTCCCGTGTATAGGAGTCACAACCTATGCACAATAAAAAAATACACTATTTGTCAAAGATTAGGGTGTTCTTCCCATATATTGTACCTGTCATTCCTTGGCAAAATATCTTCATCAGGTCAAGTCCAGTGTTATAGCTACAGTGGACGGCAGTCGGGCCCAACCGGCACAGAAGATTTCTGACCACCACTCATCATGAAAAAAACTGCTTCTGCCCACTACTGATTTCAAATGAAAAGTGTTTCAAAACTAACTCCTTGCAAAGAGGAATTGCACTTGCATTCATTTCCATCTTTAATCATGCTTTAGTTGCATAATTTACATTAAAAATTCTTATATATGGTAAATATTAGTTTATTTTCAAACTTTTGCTCATGTCAGATTGTTATTATATTGATGTTCCTTCACTTTTGGATTTAAGACTTAAACTCGACCTGAAAAAAAACTTTATAATGCCGTAAATATTGACAACCACTAAAATGGGTCTGGCTAGAACACTGGTCAAGTCAAGCAATTGCCACAATAGGCAACACTGCAATTGTGGGCATTGACAGGAAAACAAGATGAGATCAAGGTGGTCTTATATCAAAACCTCTCTGGCAGAGTCTCGATAATGGGCTTATTTCAGATGACATCAGGGCCCCCGTCTTACGAACAATTGCGATTGCAGGGAATTGTTTCATGAAAGTTGTCAGCACTAGCAAGTTTCTTTCTCCGACAGTAACCATAGTAACAGTCAGAGGCCAGTGGTTCTCAGCCAATCAAAAGCAAGGATTTCACTAAAATAGTCAGCGCTGACATCTTTCCTGAAACACCCACCAGATCAACCACAACTATGGAAAGCCAGCAACATCAACATCTAAATTGCATGTTTTGTTCACAATATTTTCAAGATATGCTGAATATTCTTACATTCTTTGTTTTCTTGAAAATTTAGTGTGCTTCTCTTTGTTTACAACTTTGTGCAAAGTTCCTGTAGAAAAAAATCAGGACATTGATGGATTTCCATTCAGTTGAGATAAATCGGATCAATCACGACTCTTTGTAAGACTGGGCCCTGAGGTTTCCGCAGTGTTTAAATCTATCAAACAGTTCAAACCCCGGCCGCGCTAGACCAAAAATCGTTAAAAGATGGGAGTTGCTGCTACCCTGTTCGGCCGTCAACGATTAAAGGGATAGAGCCTTGTTGATCTGGCGCTGCACAGCGGCCTCCGACCCACGATCAATCGGGCAAAGCAAATTTTTGGAGCATTTCATTTTATGTCCATTTCGAACAATAAAATATGGATTTTTCATCTTTCTTTGCTCTCTGCCATTCTTTGTTGTCATTCGGCATTCGACATCATGAAAGTGGTCAATGTTGACAAATTGTCATCCAACAGTTACCATAGTAACAGTCGGATATCAGTGCTTCTCAGCCAATCAACACCAAGGACGGTTGTAAGATCTCACAGCCAGACAGACATCAAACATTGATGAAATACATCCAGGAGAATTAATTCTGACAATGTCCAAATTTTCAAATTGATTGCTCGGTCTGTGAATGTCTAGATGTCTGTTCATGAGCTGAGCAATGTACATGTACCTAAAAAGGCAGATAAATGTATGCATCGTTCTTCAATTGGCTTGGCCTTCACAAGTGGGCCACATCCAAAGCTTTGAATCCCTATCCATTTGATCCAACACCAAATAGAGTAATTTGTCTTTTAAAATACAAATGGCACCTTCTCAATGCACATGAAGGCTATCTTTCAGTCCAGGACCCATTTTAAAAAAAAAATTCTCATTCTTCTTAGGTAGGTTGAATGTTGCCAGTTGTGAAGAATTTCTTGCTGAAGAAATAGATAAATAAAACTAATATATCCACATAGCAAACTTAGAACATCATATACTCTACTGCGTTGATAATTGGTATTAGATCATTATCCCTGCTGAAGCTGAGCCGCCATATAGGCTATACAGCGTTCAAAAAATAAATCCTGCTGGAGTACCCATTCACCTCACCTGGGTCAAGTGCAGCACAGTTTGGATGAATTTCTTGCTGAAAAAAAAACATCATGGCTGGTCATTGAACCCACGACCTACTGCTTGAAAAGGCAAGTCAGAACCACTAGACCATAATGACCCTAAGCTATTTCCAAACAGATTTGAAGTGTGAGAAGATATATTTGTAATACACCACATGACACTGAATACATGTATGTTCATTTCAATCAAAGATGCATAATTATATAATATTGACTGGCAAAAGAATCATATTGGCCCAAGTCTTTACACCAGGGAACATGGTTCTTTTTAAGGGCAATATATTTGTTGTTCCTGAAAGAGGAGCCAGTCAATATTACTATTATTGCCTATACAGCTGTATAATGTCTAATTCAGGAAATTATTTGGAACAATAATGCCGTTTCCGTGTCATTCCTTCTGATTTCAGGTTATTCATGAGCTTGATGAATTAATCTTTGCTAATTAAATGTGCGGTAATTTTGTAACCGTGCAGGCGCGCACCTAGTATTGCGTGCATAGAGCCACACCCAAAAATAACACTTTTTAAACTCTTCAATTAAGACATCAGGCATAGACGTATTGCACAATACTCGTATCTACACTTAAGAAATATTCATTTTGATTTTAAAAAAAGAAAGCACGAAGAAAATTATAGTTTTTATAGCCAACAAAGTTAAAGCTATGGCTTTTCAAATGACTTTGATTAGTGCTCAAAATGGGCAATACAATTTACAGCACAATGAGTGACTACAAATAAATAGAACTGAAAAACCCTGATATTGCAAAAGCACTGATACATGTAGTTTCGAACAGAGGAAATTCACCAGAAAGTTCCAAATTAACGACTAAAAATCTGAATTCATCTTCAAAGCTGAAACCTCAACCCCTGAGAATAATTTAGAACAAGAGATATCAGAAATGGGGAATCTTCTCCCGCAAACTTTGCTCTTTGTATCCATCCATAATAGTCACAATATCCTGCCTTGTACAGCACATCACATTACCACGTAACGTCTCCATGCCCTAACACAGGCATCTGGATAAAGTTTTACCCTGGCATTTGTTTAACTCTTTGCCCGCTACGAACAGAATCACTCGTGCGCCACATTTATTTCAAGGTGAAACCTAAAGATATTCAGCTCACAATAGCTTTTGATTGGTTAACTGTAAAGAAAAAGCTTTGCGTGTACACAGTACAATGCGATGCACACATCACTAGCGTGTATGTGTGTATGAACAATAGACTTAATGCACGCTGTGTGTATTGTGAATAGAATGTGACTGGATTCTAACGTGGCAGTCTGCTGCATGTGACACTGGTCGAACAAAGCGGGCAGAGTTATTTAGCCCGACAGCCTTTTATAGCACACAAGATGGATCAATAAACACATTTGCCTTTGTGAAACCATCAATAAGAGTGAACACATGAATTAGCTTCCAATAATGAAGTCAAGGCCGGCCTCTCGGCCACACTTTCCCAGCCTAGGTCTCGGGCCGAGCCACCTGTACAAAGTCTACAGGAGAATGATTTTTCACTAGCCTCGTGATTCGGAAGTGCCAGCCTCGGATACACATCCCTGGTAACTTCCCACACATCCATCATTATAAAAGAACGAGTACATTCATTCAGTATATTGCACAGCTGTCTCCTACATCTATGACTAGTAAACGTACATTTCGAGTTATACCGCAGTCATACAAACAAAACCGATGGCTCCAAATCAATAGAAGCTTTGATGTTAGTTTCAACGACAAACCAACGATCGGTTTTGGAGTCAGTTTCGTCGGTGTGACGGTAGCATTACAGTGCATGTAGGTGTTGATCAATAAAGCCTTGGGCCCATCTTACAAAGAGTTACGATTGATCCAACCAATCTCGACTGTATAGAAATCCATCCATACCATCATCAAAGAATGTGATATATTAAACAGACATCCTGTAATCAACCAAAAGTTCATGGCTTCCGTATGGCTTTGATTTTAGAATAATACTAGCGATAACACAGTTCTTGTGTAGCGCACATCACATCATGACATAATGTCCCTATGAACTTCCAAAGAACTTGGATATTATTACCCTGGCTTTAGCCCAGCAGCAACAACTCCAGCAGCCTTTCACGGCGCGGAGGCATTTCAAGGAATAACTTCCTGCCAGGTAGCCATTCATCTCACCTGGGTTAAGTGCAGCACAATGTGGATCCATTTCTTGCTCAAGGAAAATACGCCATGGCTGGGATTTGAACCCACGAGCCTCAGTTTCAAAGTCAGAAGACTAATCCACTGCGCCACAACCCTCCATGTTGGGCCTCTAAGTTGCCTCATGCATAAAATTGCATGACTGTAAACAACACACCGGTAAATGCAAACATCGTGGCCCGTAGCCGCCTAGGATGCCCCCCCCCCCTCAAAAAACAAAACAAAGACTAAGCCATCATACGATAATTGTCTCACACGTTAATGAGGCATTATTGACCAACCATAAGGCAAATTGTTTTATGACTTTTTTTTTCCTGGATTCATTGTTTACTTTAGTCAGCCCACCTCAGTGTCCGCTTTGAAACACCCGTATAAAGCGTCCTACAAATGTTAGCATTATTATTATTATTAATATCATGATGATTGATTGCATGTGTAGGTCATACTGTACAATCAATAATACAAATCAACTTATACAATCAATAACTAAAGCTCTGTGTTATACAGGCCAGACCATTCCTTGAGCCAGTCGCAAGTTTCCGAGCAGTGCTATCATTTTCATAGAGGTATAAATAAAACATATTACATATTTAACATTCCGTGTTACACTGAGCTTTCAGCTTCTACCGTCGGAACCCGAGGCGTTGGAAGATCGAAAACTATGGGGGGATTGCACGGACGGTAATGAACATCACATATTGCAGCATTGACGAACGTCGTTTGGCCATCTGTCGTGACCCCGTAGCCCTCGTGGATGTGGCCGAAGACGTGGTATTTTGGGCGGACACGTCGCTGGACGGTAGACAAGAGCTCCACACACCCCGCCCGACAGCCGTTGCTTGCTAGATCCCCATGACCTACAAGAGGACAAGGAGGAAAAGATAGTTTTCAATGCATATAAGATACCAGTATTTCTGACAATATATTTTTTTGAAATTTTTGTTAGAATACTCCTCAGGCAGTGTACATGGTCATGGCATTATCCGATGACTAGGGTAAGGATATTTCTGTAAAAATCTTAGAGAAGTCGTTCCGATGTATTAAAGATAAATACCAGTTGTGGTAACGATCTCCAAATGAGTTCAACCAGAATCCAAGAAAATGACCACCCAAGTGTTTGTATGTATAAATAAAAAGATATGTGCCCATTGGGTCTGGAAAAAAATGTGTAATTGCTGAGAAATGAGCAAAATAAGGATGGAATTCCATAAAATGTTGAGTATTTTTCCAACCAATATGCCCAAATTTGCCTTTTTATGTTAGTTATCAGTTTTCAGCTAAGATTTCATGATTTCACAAAGATGTGTTGATTTCAATGTACCAATCTAAATATATGATAATATGGTGGTAATTATTAAACCTTGACTTTGAAAGCTTTCTCATGAAATAATTGTTAGCTGCAGTCACTTTCTTTTACCTTTAAGCTCCATATAAAAGCTTAATATCATCATCACATGCTATTACATTCATCTAAAAATGCTCAATACTTACATGGCAATTGCTTCAGTTGTATCAAGTTCATGCGATGTTATAAGTTATACTGCACAATACTTAGTGCTAACAGTGCATGTAGATTCAATAACCCAAGAGACACAATAATCAGGGGCCTGTTTCATAAAGAGTTATGGTACAACTGTTGGAACTTTGACATTACGGCAACTACCATGGTAACATGGCTCAGAAGCCAATCAAAATCAAGGGTACCATGGTAGTTGCCATAATGGCAAAGTTACAACAGTATGTTGTAACTCTTTATGAATTGGGACCCAGGTCTGAAATGTGGTATCATACTGTCTGCTACAAAACCAAAGGCTGCAAAATTCAATCAGAACTCTAAAAAAAAAAAACCATGACTGGTCGTGAGGGAATTACTAAAACCTCTTTCTATAAGGCCTACTATTTAAATAGTCGGACTTAATTCTTAAGATCACTGCTCGAAAAAAAGAGCAGTCAATATTTGTTTCATGTACCAATTACAATTTGTGCAGGGCAATGGTAGAAAATGCTGTCCTGCTAAAATAAAGTCAATTGGCATATAAATAAAAATACTGGGCATTATTATCGTTATACTACACATAAATTTACCAAGTGGTGGCCCATGGGTAATCAGAATGTCAGTATCCTCAGGAATCTTGTTCCATTTATCTAGAAGGGCTTGGCCTCTGGGTAAATTAAAACCCCAATCGCAGAACACTGGTTGCCTGTAAACAAAGAAAGAAAAGATAGTAAGAACAAAAAATACAATAACTAGAAGATATCACCAGTTTGAGAAAGGCTGATTGCTTTTCTGTGCCTGGCGAAGCAACAAACCAATAAACTAAACGAAAGTCAAAGGAACTATTTCCATGTCCCAAATATTTGAAATAAAAAAATTTGAATGGCACGCAAAATATCCATAGCCAATTCAGTGGATTTGCAATATGGTACGCCATCTATCGGTTGCAGCGAACGGGCAAAATTTCTTCAGGGTCGACATCAGGTGCAGGCAGCGCACAGTGCTAGTGTACTCTTACATGACTGTGATGCTTCAAATATGAAAACCATATGGCAAGAATTCACAAAAAAACGGTCAAAATCTTGCAAAGAAATACAGGGGCAAATTTCTCTCCCACCTCCTGGACCCTTATGAACAGCTTAATACAGTCGAGCGTGTCGGCTAGCGCTGAAAAAATAGCACGCATGCATGCACTTGAATACTAGCGCGCCCCACAGATGTAGACTTTTTCCAATGAGGCATTGCGAATTTCCGCCAGTCCACTGCAATTGATAGATGGCGCACCGTATTGTGGATCCACCTAATTAGAGGGTAATGAGGCAAATCAACAGGGCAACCAAAGCAATGTGGGGGCGTCGTGGTCTAGTGGTTACGACTCTTGTCTTTCAATTGGAGGGATGTGGGTTCGAATCCAAGCCATGGCGTATTTTCTTCAGCAAGAAATTAACCCGCATTGTGCTGCACTCGACCCAGGTGCGGTGAATGGGTACCCGGTAGGAAGAAATTCCTCGAATGCTCGAGCGCCCGATCAAGGTAGCCGTGCTAAAGCTGGGGTAATAATAATATAATCAAGTTAAGCAGGGCCCGCTGGAAGAACAGTTTTTAGAACTGAAGTGGCTACCCTGGGTAAAATATGACGTTATTATTGTTATTAGGGCCTATCATTATAGACACCCCTTAATCCTCATAATCTCATAAAAAAGTAGACAAGAAAGTAGATCAGGGGAAGGGTGTACATTTAAGGGCCGGGAGTAAAACTAGAACAATCAATGAATTTGATATAGAGATTTAAAAAAAACTGAAACAAAACGGAAGCAAGCCAGAAAGATAGTGCTAAAAATCTCTTACATTTACAAAGAGATAGACAGCCAGAAATGGAGACAATTCACCAAATAAAGAGAGAAGAAGAGACATTATTAAGAGCTTGAGGGCTGTAACTATAAATCATATAGGAAGAATAGAAAAGAACAAAAATACAAAAAGGAGAAAATCAGAAAAGAGTGAGTTACCATGGTGATCCATAGATCTTGAATCCCATCACATGTGTCTGAGAGTCTTCTAAGTAGGTACAGTTTGTAAGTAGAGATCGAATTTCCTTCCATTCATTTTTCTTGAGTCCTGTGCCAAAAGAAATAATATTGAAATATAAATTAAAGTCAAATTCCACTTGTTACAATCTTACAATCATTTAAAAGAGAATCCTATAAAATGTGTTTGCATGTAATATGAAAAATATGTGTCAAATAGTTCTGGTAGAAAATGTGAAATTAATGAGACATTTCAAGCCAGATATCAGGTCTTTTTCCAAGCAATAATAATACATTGTCCCATGTGTGCTTATCCATGTTGGTTATCTTCTGTGTGGTTATTTTGCAAGATTATATACTGAAATTTATTCGGTCCATTCCATGCTCGAGAAGGTGTTTTACATAAACAAAAAAATATATATTTATATCTTCTATTTAGATAAGGCACCAAATCAAATTAAAATCTGTAAATTTATCGAACAAAAAATACTTTTAGTTTCAAATCCTTCACACCAGGTACTGTACAATCTTTTCGGGGCACATGCATTAATATAATCTACAGACTAAGTATTTTTAAATGGGGCTTGTGCCATCACATCGGGGGCCCGTAACACAAAGCTTAGCAATGATCGTAGAACATTTTTCTACGGTTGATTCCATTGACTACAATGTACAATTGATCGTGAAAATCAATCGTACGATTAATCGCTAAGGCCCCCATTCCACAGAACGGAGACCGTTGAAAGACCACTGAAAGACTTAAAATTGATGAGGTCTTACAGCGGTCTTCAAGATCACTGAAATTTGTCATCTCTGTGGAATGGCTCAGAAAGACCCCTCAAAGAACTCTGAAAGACTGATGGATATTTCTTGTCTTACTGGTCTTAGAGTAGTCTTACAGAGATCTTTCAATGGTCTTTCAGAGATCTTTTATGCAACAAGTGATCTTTCAGAATTCTTTCCATGGACTTTGCCTGGTCTTTCAATGGTCTTTCAATGATCTCTCAGGAGTCTTACAGTGATCTCCGCAAAAATCTTGTGAGACTGCCGAAAGATCATTGAAAGACTATTAAGACCTTTGAAAGTTCATCGAAGGACTGCTGAAAGACCGCTGAAAGACCACTGAAAGACCTTTTTCTTGTAAGACCGTTGTAAGACTGTTTTGAACCGTTTCAAAAAGTTTTGGAGCCCATGAAGACCACGAAGACCGCTGAAAGATTGGTCAGGACTCGTATAAGACCTCAAAGACCATTGTAGGTTCATTGAGAGACCTCTGTAAGATCGACCAAAATTCATGGTCTTTGAAAGGTCTTTCAGCGGTCTTGCTCTCTGTGGAATGGCCCCTTAACCTTTGTGTTACGGGACCAAGGTTATTGTGTCTGGTCAGGAAATAGATTAACCTGACCTTCATGTAAAGGGCTCCCTCCATTCCTGAACCATCGGGTCCAGTATGCCCGACCAGTTGAGAAAAGGGCCCCCTTAAATTCCGAAAGGTCAGGTCCAAATTACTTAATTTGCGAAAATTACAGTCAAATATAGAAAAAGTTGGGTAAGCTGGACCCGATGTTTCTAGAATTTTTTGGGGGGCCCAATATGATGGTAGAAGCCAAAATGGAATGGTGACATGTACTTTTGGGGGATTTACTCAAGCTTAAAGGGATGCTCCGGGCTGAGAATATTTATATCTAAATAAATAGATTAAAATTCACAAAGCAAAATGCTGAAATTTCATCTAAATCGGATTACAAATAACGAAGTTATTGAATGTTAAAGTTTAGCGTAATTTTGTGAAAACAGTTATATGCACGTCGTCATGAATATTCACTAGGTGGGCTGATGATGTCACATCCCCACTTTCCTTTTTCTTATGTTATTACATGAAATCATAAATGTTCTATTTTTGTTCATGCATGTGTAAATGATATGTCTCCATTATGATAAATTAAGTTGCGGCAGTAAATAACTAATGCACGTAATCACTTGTCAAACCAATTGTTTTAATTCTTGGTAGAAATCTTTTTGAATAAACCTAATTTCATATAATAAAATACAAAAGAACAAGTGGGGATAGACATCATCAGCCCACTTAATGAATATTCTTGAAGACAAGACTAGAACTGTTTCACTGGAATAATGCAAATCTTTGAAATTCAATAACTTTGTTATCTGATTTTGATCAAATTTTCAGCACTTTACTCTCGACTGTATATTGTGCTCTATTTATGCAAGCATGAATATTTTCAGCCTGGAGCATCCCTTTATTAAAGATGTACATGTTTGGGGAAAATTCATCAAAATGTAAAAAGTTTTTATTAGAATTTCAATTTTTAAATTTATGATGTCATATTCGAGCAGCTTCCCATGTTATCATGAATTTAATACAAAAATCAATAAAATGTCATTTTCAAAAAAAAAAAGAAAATTGTTTTTATTGTACCTTCAAGTGCTATATATCAACAGACAGAGAATTTCATACCGGCTCTTGACAGAAGAAAATTTTAATTTTCATGAACTACATGTATAAAAAAAAAAATGGAATTCATACATTCTACATCATATAACATTTGGGACAGCTACATGTACTCGTATATGACGTCACAAATCAAAAACTTAAAATTTGAATTACTTTCTTAATCTTTCATGGA
Source organism: Lytechinus pictus (assembly GCF_037042905.1). NCBI lineage: Eukaryota > Metazoa > Echinodermata > Echinoidea > Temnopleuroida > Toxopneustidae > Lytechinus > Lytechinus pictus. The sequence goes on along the minus strand of NC_087263.1, from coordinate 10,445,669 downwards.
TTTTCCTCAAATCTTCACCAATATCTTTTTATAATTTTTTCTGGCATTTTTTAATAACTTTTCATCAGGGTGAACTTCCCCCCTTTTAAAGTGCAAACTTGCAAGAGTGTGACAGGGTTACCTTCAAACGCTGAGGCAAAGCTCATGAAGACATGGCTATTCCTTTCTGACATGAGCTGTTGATCAAAGGTAAGTTCATGGTTACCTGCGATGACGATCTTGTGGCGATGAGGTAGTGTACCTGTAGGATAATATAAAAATATATAATAATAATAATGTGGATCGTTGTAGCCCAGTGGATTAGTCTTCTGACTTTGAAACAGAGGGTCGTGGGTTCGAATCCCAGCCATGGCGTAATTTCCTTCAGCAAGAAATTTATCCACATTGTGCTGCACTCAACCAAGGTGAGGTAAATGGGTGCCCGGCAGGATTAATTCCTTGAATGCACTGAGCGCTGAAAGGCAGCTTGAGCTAAAACAAGGGTAATAATATTAGTAAACACTGCACCTCGGAATAGATTATTTCTAGATAGATGGCGCTATATGAATGCATATTATAATATACCAGGCTTTGAGTAAGTATACTGTTTAGCTGGACTTATTTGTCTGAGGTTGGACTGGCATTACTATTTTGTCATATAATATACTGTCATATAATACATTGATTATCTCATTTGCATACCGAAACTTTAAACCATCATAACTTTTGCATCTGATTTTTGATAAAATTTTGGGCATTATGCTAGTTTGATAAAAATTTACTCTTTCCATTCAAATAAACTTTTTCGCTGAGGTGGACTTGCCTATTTTTTTTACAAAATATATGATTTTGCCAATTTGAGGATTAAAGACAAAAAACGATTTACATGGAACCCTTCCAAAAGCACTGTACCTCTACATGTAGTGTTTAAAGGGCCAGCAGGCACAGGTTTATACAGCAAATGTCCTCACATATTAAAGAGACATCGATTGATCACTTGCTAGAGAACGATCGCTGAATGCTTAAAGGTAGACTACTCATGAATTTACAATTAGGTAAAATCCCTTTCCTTGGATTTCCATTCAACATCCATCTGATGGGATTGAAATAAATACTGTACCTTGAAAAAGAGGTTTAATAATTAATTTCTTAAGAACACCTTCAGCTCATCAGCAAATAAAGGGCTGACTGTGAATCATTATTCAACAAAAAAGAAGAAAAAAACCTGTTCAAAGCACTGAAAATAAAAGCTGTTAATAATGAACAAATTATATCAAGGCCTTTGCATTGAGCAGGAGCTCTAGCTAAAGCTGGGATTTGAAATTTGTATCCTCTGGAAAAAAGCTCTCAGCTGTTAGAAGTGTGCCACTAGAGTAGAGAATATTAAAGGAGAATGAAACTCTTGGAGCAAGTTAGCTTTTGTGAAAGCAGACAAATCAAAGAATAAGATCAACAAAAGTTTGAGTAAAATAGGACTAGCAATAGAAGAGTTATGAGCATTTGAATGTCGAGATCACTAATGCTATGGAGATCCTCCCATTGGCAATGCGACCAAGATCTATGATGTCACAGATGAACAACTCTCCCCTTTTGGACACTGAAAATATACCCCAAAATATCTCTTTTTGCTCATTCTAAACATATGACAAACCATTCATCAATGATATAATGTTGTGAAACCTCTGTACTTGTCCTCTCATAAAGAGAACACCTCACCCTGTGATAGACTCTATAAAAGTGAGAATATAAGTGAAATAAGTACTAAAGTAATGAGGGAGTTGTTCGTGTGTGACATCACAGATCTTGGTCGCATTGCCAATGGGAGGATCTACATGGCATAAGTGATCTCAATATTCAAATGCTCATAACTTTCTTATTATTCATTCAATTTTCCTCAAACTTTCAACAATATGTTTCTTTGATTTTTCTCTTTGATATGGATTCAGCTGGATTCAAGGGTTTCATTCTCCTTTAAAGATACATTATCATATTACACAGTGGCGTAACTACGGGGGGGCATGGGGGGGGCACGTGCCCCCCCAATCGGCTGGCAAAAAAAAAAAAAAAAAAAAGGGGGAAAAGGAGAAAAAGAGGGAAAAAGGAAGAGAAACGTAGTGGAGAAAGAAGAAATTGTTGTTCATTATAGTGTTATATTATATTATGTTATACAGTATAACATAAGCATTTTTTCATAACTTTATTAAACATTATTTGCTTAATTGTGTCTTCATTGTTCCTGGTGCTCGCATAGACTGTTTAACGAGATATATCAACCTGTTGTACTAAAGCCTCCCGTTTTCAAATCAATATACAACAAAATAATATATTTCCTCGCAATTAGAGTTATTATTGTTTTAAGTAATGATATATTCTTCTTTTTCATGACTACTGAAAGTGATTGCCCCATTTTAAGGTTATAATATAAAGCATTTCCTGTCTGTGCTAACGTTAGATTGGTGAGATATCTGCTCTTCATGAACTCCTAAAATCAGTCCTTAAAATGTCAATTTTTCTGATCTGAATATCAAAATTTTTAGCTCACGCTTCGCGCTCGCATCATTTGGTTAGTGAAATACGTGGGGTCTTAGTGAATTCCTACAAACAAGCCTTAGAATGCCCCTCTTCATGTCTGAATTTCCTAGATTTTCAGCTCGCGCTTCGCGCTCGCAGTATTTCATTAGTGAGATGCGTATAATAATCATGATTACAATGACTTCAAAAAGTGCTTCATGTGTTTAGAGGTAATTCTAACAAAATCAGCAAGCGCTTGGCACTCGCATTAGATGACTATGGTGAGATATGTATACTCTGACTTGGATTCCTAACTATAGTCCTTAAAATATCCATGTTTGGGGTCAATATATACAAAAATTTCAGCTCGCGCTTCGCGCTCGCATCATTTAGTTAGTCAAATACGTAGGGTCTTAGAGAATTCCTACAAACAACCCTTAGAATGCCCCTCTTCAGGTCTATATTTCCTAAATTTTTCAGCTCGCGCTTTTGCGCTTGCAGTATTTGATAGGTAAGATGCATATGATAATCATGATTACAATGACTACAAAAGGTACTTCATGACTGTGTTTAGATGTAATTCTAACAAAATCAGCAAGGGATGGCACTAGCATTAGATGGCTATGGTGAGATATTTATACTCTTAATGGATTCTAAAATATAATCCTTAAAATTTCCTTGTTTAGGGTCAATATATACAAAAATTTTAGCTCGCGCTTCGCGCTCGCATTGTTTGTTTAGCGAGACAGTTAAGTATCATGATTACAAAACAATTTGCTTATAATGTCCATTTTTAGCTCTGAATATCAAAAATGTTCAGCTCGCGCTTCGCGCTCGCATTATTTAATCAGTGAGATACATATCCGTTTAATGGCACTGCATGTCCTTAAAATATCTCTATCAGGTCAGTATACCTGACAACTGAGCGCGCTTCGCGCGCTCCCTAAGTGACCCGAAATTTTTGCTGGTGACCCACGGTACGCCACTGATATTACATGTATTAAAGGAAATAGAAGAAAATCATAGAATAAAGTGAAGGATGATGAAAGAAAGATTGGTAAATTGGAAGGGGGGGTTTGGAAGAGCAGTATACAGAAGTATCAGACAAATCAGACTTGCATGCGCTTCTGTGTGTGAGATGCGTGCGAGGTACTGTCAATGCGGGTGACCTGCGGGTAGCAAGAATAGTTACCTGCAAGTCACACACAAGGCTTGCAGGGAACGATGTTACTGGGGCTTTACACTTTTCCCCCGGGGGGGGGGGCCACTTACATTGACGAGTGGATACCATGCGCGACCAAAAAAACATGTAAAAAGGATGTCTTTTTCAAGATAGGGCACGTTACGTACGTAACATAATAAGGATGTCAAAAACACTAAAATTATGAAAAAGGGTATCTATTTTCGATAGGAAAACTACGTGTTTAGGGTCAAATTTGCGAGGGTATACAAAATTAAGACTAAAATGTTTTATAAAGGATGTACTTTTTGCCCAACAAGTCAACACTACGTGTTTAGAGTACAATTTGCGCGAGATGTTGGGAGGTTGGGCTGTACAAAATCCAATGATGTAGGTAAACGTCGTCCGTGGCATAATAATTGAAGTATCGCTGTACTTGTTTAGGGGTTCAAATTCAGGGAATACTTGCCAAGAGTATCGTTTTGTTTCCAATACTTGTTAAGGGTAGGGTTTCACACGCCAATACTTGTTAAGGGGTGCATTTTCAGAATATGGAAAATACATGTTTAGGGTGCTTTTCAAACCCCATGGTCGCGCATGGTATCCACTCGTCAATGGAAGTGCCCCCCCCCCCCCCCGGGACTTTTCCCAATCATAATCAAGATTAAAAATATCCCTGGGTCAGAATAAGGGTGTGTTCAATGTCAATATTCAAATTTCGACAAAATCATGATTGAAAACGCAAAATACAATACACAGAGCATAAACACAATCAGGGGTGCACCGCTCAGTGTCAAAAATATAAAGCTGATTATAGTTCAATCATCTTTAAATTTTACTGGTGTCCTGGGGTAATTTTCAACTCCCCCCTAAAAAAAATAAAAAATCCTGACATTGACTTCCTTTGAAACAGGGTGAATTGCTCTTGAATTTCTATAAAACACTTTATCATAAAAAATCAACAGGCTCCAGAGTATTTAAAGGTCAAGTCCATCACAGAAAAATGTTGATTTGAATAAGTAGAAAAAATAATAATAATAATAATAATAGCGGTATATTTACCCAGGGTAGCCGCTTCAGTTCCGAAAACTGTTCTCCCAGCGGGCCCTGCTAAAAATCAAACTAATATAACACTGAAAATTTCATCAAAATCGGATGTAAAAAAAGAAAGTTATGACATTTTAAAGTTTCACTTTTTTTCACAAAATAGTGATATATGTATGCACAATTCGATAACATGCAAATGAGACAGTCGATGATGTCCTTCACTCAATATTTCTTTAGTCTTTTATTGTTTGAATTATACAATATTTCATTTTTTACATATTTGACAATAAGGACCAAGTTGACTGAACCATTTAGTATCAAACAATGCTAATTCCACAGTTTCAGGGAGGAATTAATCATTGTTTCAGTTGACAATGAGGAGAAAATTAGGATATTTCCTATTTCATATAATAAAATACAAAAGAAATAGTGAGTGGAAGACATCATTCTCCTCATTTGCATACCAACCAGGATAAGCATGTTTTGTTGCAATTACGCAAAACTTTAAAATGTCATAACTTTCTTATTCTACATCCAATTTTGATGAAATTTTCAGTGTTATGCTTGTCGGATTTTTCTCTTTTTGTTCATATCAACTTTTCGTTGGGGTGGACTTGTCCTTTAAGTAAATGCTTGACTATACACCAACTGTACAGCACTTAGGTCGACTAGTGATCCTCTTCGCCGCACATTTACATTTCCTCGTACATCAGCTAGCGATAGAACTATTACTTTGTTGGCTTCATAATACTAGAATGATTTGCCACTTGTATTAAGACCCATCTTTTTTTTGCCTAGTTTATACTTTTATAATCATGTTATTCAATTCAATTTAATTCATTGTAATTGTGTCTAATGGGAAAAGCACAAAAAATAAATGCAATTGCAGAGAATTATCTAACCAATAAAACCTCACCGGAAACCGAGAGTCAAGTTGTCAACCTTCCCAAGGATAATTTTTACTCTTTCTTTCTCTCTCTCTCTCTCTTCTTTTTCCCCTTCATTCATTCTTATCTTTTCTATCTTTGTCCTCTAACTCTCATCCTCAATATGTTTTTTTCTTTTCTTTCTCCTCCTCCTTCTCCTTCAATGGCTTTCTAAATTGGTGATGCTCTAAAAAGGAAATTTAGGCTGAAAATGGGGGTCTCAACCACGGCACATACGTATCATACATTTATACTTTAATAAAGAAGCCCCCCCCCCCCCCCCGGTTATTTTCCAAGTACATGTATTCAATCTGACTAAGCACTTGTCATGTGCACCTTCCAATAACCTTCCAATGAATCAAGAGCAAGGACATATCTTCAAGGAAATTGCCTTTTAAATCATTCGCCTTTATATCCACTAGTAAAATCCCCTTTTTTCGAGGCTTTCTCTATCTTTGTTCAATCAAATACAAGGCAACTTCCGGAGGAAGAGAATTTTGTACTAAAGCTATGGTCCCCAGGTATTTGAAATTCACACGCTTTTTTTCCACCCCTCGCAACTTTGATACATCTGCAAGAAAACTCTAGACAAATCAATAAAACCTCACCGGAAACCGAGAGTCAAGTTGTCAACCTTCCCCAAGGATATGTTTTACTCTTTCTTTCTCTCTCTCTTCTTTTCCCCCTTCATTCCTCCTCCTCCTTCTTCTTCTTCTCCTTCTTCTTCTTCTCCTTCTTCTTCTTCTCCTTCTTCTTCTTCTCCTCCTTCTTCTTCTTCGTCCTCTTCTTCTCCTTTTTCTTCTTCTCAGCCTTCTTCTCCTTCTTCTTCTTCTTCTTCTCCTTTTTCTTCTTCTTCTCCCCCTCCTCCTCTCCTTCTTACCCTCTCCTTCATTCTCCTCCTCTTTTCCCCATCTCTTTCTTCTGTTTATTTTCCTCCTCCTTCTTTCACTTCTTCTTCTCCTTCCCCATCCTTCTCCTCTTCTTCATTCTCCTCCTTTTTTTTGCCTGAAATTTTCCTCCTCCTCCTTCTTGTTCTCCTATCTCCACAACATCTTCTGTTCTTGTTGTCTTCTTTTTTTCAGCATTAAAGCACAATCCCATCTCTCTCTCTCTCTCTCCCTTTCTCCTCTTTCTCTCTCCTGAAGTCCAAATGCAGTCTCTAGATTAAGAGCATTGTATACAACGTGCACAACATCAAGGACATCTTCACCTTCAAAGCTTTACTGACAGAGAAAATGTGAAGTATATAAGGGCAGGGTAAGAAGCCCTAGGCATTGTCATGGCAACATAATGCATTCAAGAGCGTTGAACAGGAGGCCAACATACACCGAACCGACCTACTTCTTGCCTAAATCTTAATCTTGGGCACAATTCATTTAATGCTCAATGTTTTAAAGCTTTTAAAGCTAGAATATAGTGAGTTTTGGAAGTAAAAGGAAAAGAATAAAAACAACTTTATATGAATTACAAATATTCAATGAATAATTTATCCTCTTCCTTGTAGAGGCACAAGAAAAGGGAATTTGTCAATATTGACAACATGCTGGCAAAATTATACAAAGCATTTTCCCTGAGCTCAGGCTCAGCCTTTCATGACGAAAAGAATATTGTTTTATGATGATGATAATTAAAATGATGGTGGTGATGATGATGATGATGGCAATGTTGATAATTATGATGATGATGGGGATAATATGATAATAATAGGCATTTGTACAGCGCCATCTATCTACAAACAATCTATTCCGAGGCGCATTGTTTATTACCCCGGCATTAGCTCGAGCTACCTTTCAGCGCTCGTGCATTCAAGGAATTAATCCTGCCCAGTAGTTTGGACGGGGGTGTGCGGCTGAAGGCTCAAAACCCATAGCCATATTCAAGGTTCATTTTGGCTAAAAAGGTACCCAATATTAGGGAGTTTCATCCAAAAAGGGGCCATGTTTAAGGGTGGGTTTAGGAATTCATCAAACAAATAACTTTCAATTTCCATTCAAAAATGTGTTTTGTTTCTCTCTTTCCCTGTACGTACTGTGATTTTGACTCGCAGTAACCTCGCCTTTGAGAAAATGTTAGTTTAGCCTAAGTTGCGATCATCCGTGTGATTCTTTGTTCATTGCTTAAGCAGAAGTATGTTCATGCGTACGCTGTTCTGGTTCCAGGTCGTTTTTAATTATCACGTTCAAGGGGGAGCCGCCCGGGAAAAGGCAACCCATTGTACAGGATTTATTATACACTTTGATGAAACAGCAGATGGTTTCCAACATTTTTACCCAGACCGGGCTTTTCGATCCCGGATTTGCAGGAATATTTACACCTAAGACATTGGAGGAGAATATAGACCCATGTTTAAGGCCAGTATCTAAACATTGAGGCCATATTTGGGGATTTCCAGCATAAAACCATACCCCATGTTTAGGGATTTCTTCCAAAAAGCAACCCATTCCAGTGGCACATCCCTGTATGCCTTATTATGTGAGTACCCCCCCCCTCCCCTGGGGGTACCCATTCACCTCACCTGGGTCGAGT